>NW_026111272.1:35000-103494 GCF_024679095.1 Eriocheir sinensis | reverse complement strand
CCGCACAAATTACAGCCACACACACTGCCTTAAGGCCTCAAGCTCCGCCCACTTTTCGGCCGCGTGGTGTACACATCATCTACGCTCCACGATGTCTGACTTCTGGATAAATAAAGACTTGTGGATCAGTTTTATTGATCTGTACAAGGGCCTCCATGTTTGTGGAACATAAAACATAAATCGTGTTGTCGTCGCTGCGGCGGTGGGTCTCAGAGTGGCGGCCGCCGCCCAATATTCCATGAGGCCGCCTCATGGTATGTATGCTTCATCCGGCCGACGATGCTCCGCTCACTTTCGGCCGCCGGACAGACCGCACGATACGTCATCAGCAGCGATCAGCTGATCACTGTCAGCTACCCCGCAAAGGCCCGCCATTTTGTGAGGCACATATTTACAGCAAGAGAGCTCCTCATCTTTTTCCCGCCTCAATCTTGAAAATGGTTCATAGTTGTTGCACTGACAGGGGAGGGAAGAGCAGTGTGTCGTTTTATCGGTTTCCAGCCAACCAGGAACAGCGGCAAAAATGGATAGCAACTGTAAAGAGAGATGAATGGCAGCCGACTTCAGGGTGCTACCCGCCTTTGTAGTGCTCATTTTGCCAAAGGTAAATGTAAATACGATGCGGCCTGTCCGGCGGCCGAAAAGTGGGCGGAGCTAGAGGCCTTATCGCAGTGTGTGTGGGTGTAATTTGTGCGGCGCGGCCTTACGACACGGCCGGATGGCCTTTTGTTTATGTATGAAATTCCGTCCGGCGCGGCCCGCGGCCTCACAGTGTGTGTCACCTTGCGGCGCGGCCTTGAGGCGGGAAGCGATGCTGACAGCCGTGATGTACACATTATCTACGCACCACGATGTCTGACGTCTGGATAAATAAAGACTTTTGGATCTGTTTTATTGATCTGTACAAGGGCCATCCATGTTTGTGGAACATAAAACATAAATTGTGTTGTCGTCGCTGCGGCGGTGGGGCTCAGAGTGGCGGCCGCCGCCCGCATATTCCGTGAGGCCGCCTCATAGTGTGTATGCTTTATCCGGCCGACGATGCTCCGCACACTTTCGGCCGCCGGACAGGCCGCATCGTAAAGTGTGTGTCCGCCATAACTTATATTTCAATCATATATATATATATATATATATATATATATATATATATATATATATATATATATATATATATATATATATATATATATATATATATATATATATATATATATATATATATATATATATATATATATATATATATATATATATATATATATATATATATATATATATATATATATATATATATATATATTTATAAATTAGAGGAGCTTAACGCTTTTATTAGGGGGGTGTTAGTGGCCCATCTATCACTGTGTTGGTGTGTGTGTTAGTTGCCCTTCTATTACTGTGTTGGTGTGTGTGTTAGTGGCCCATCAATCACTGTGTTGGTGTGTGTGTTAGTGGCCCTTCTATTACTGTGTTAGTGTGTGTGTGTTAGACTGTTAGTGGCCCATCAATCACTGTGTTGGTGTGTGTGTTAGTGGCCCTTCTATTACTGTGTTAGTGTGTGTGTTCGTGGCCCTTCTATTACTGTGTTGGTGTGTGTGTGTTAGTGGCCCATCTATTACCGTGTGGGTGTGGGTGTTGGTGGCCCATGTTACTGTGTTGGTGTGTGTGTTAGTGGCCCATTTATTACTGTGTTGGTGTGTGTGTTAGTGGCCCATCTATTACTGTGTTGGTGTGTGTGTTAGTGGCCCATTTATTACTGTGTTGGTGTGTGTGTTAGTGGCCCATCTATTACTGTGTTGGTGTGTATTGCCTTAGCTGCTCCCGTGTTATATCTTGTTTATATAGGGATGACTGACGGATGTGTGTGAGTGGCGATCCAAGAATTTGAAGAATGTCTCCTTCCTTGTAGCCAACATTATAGTCGAGGACAACTTGTGCAACAGCGAAGTCAAGGATGTTCTTGTTGACCTTTTTGTACTTCGAACAGTACCTCCACACTCTTGAATGTATATGTTCGTTGGAGATTTGGGTTTTCCCCAATAAACATGCAAACATGATTTTGTCTGATGCAAGCCTTCTGGGGTAGGCGGTGGCCGAGGGGTAGGCGGTGGCCGAAATGGTAGCGTACTGGTCTCACATTCACCGCGTGATGGACGACGCGGGTTCGAATCCCCACGCTACCACTTGGATTTTTCAGTCACCGCCGAGTAGCTTAAAACTACCCACATGCTGTCCTGAAGACCACCCATCAACCCGGACTCTAGAGGAAGCCGTCCAAGCGAATCAAGAACGAGTTCCGGGGGGCAGCATGAGCCAATGCAAGATGGCGCCACTATAAACACTCGCCTGCGCCAGAACGGGCTGGGCCGACCATCAGGCCCCACCTGGGAGAAGCCTTGGGCCGACCATCAGGCCCCACCAGGAAGATGCCTACCGGCGCAACAGGCAACGACGAATAAAAAAAAAAAAAAAAACTCGACCCAGATTATCTGACGGAGATTGCTTGGCAGCTGGAACTTCGCTCTCATGGTGTTGTGGGATCGTAGTGGTTCATCTTCAGCTATGGCTTGCTGATAGAAACACCAGGTGTCACTCGTCTTTGGGCACGAGTGATGTCGTGGGTTTTTATCAGATGAGGAGCAGTTCAGGAAGGTTGAAAATATGTCATTGCGTAAATCGTCCACAGTCCCTTCAGCATGGCGACGAACTGCAATGCCGAAATACCTTTCCCTTGCATTCTCTGCTCTCTTTCTAGTCTTGCTTATGTTTCATCACTCCTCCCATGAAGACAAAATAAGGGCGCTGGTTGACAGTAGAGGGAGGGGCCAGAGGCAAGAACAGTAATCTTCTCCTCTCGACTTCTGAAGGCCACTGAGGGGCTCACTTAGCGGTTGGTGCTTATATGCCCGATACAGAGAGCTGCATAAAAACATCCAGAAATGTAATTTCTCAACCCCCAATATAATTGAGTAATTTTTTTGGGCTTATTCCAAGACAAAAGAGAGGCACACGTGAATGTGGAGTTGCCAGGTGATGCCAATTTTTTATCTAAAAAAAAAAAAAATAGACAACAGATAGTTGTTGTAAAGTGTCTGTACAGTGTGGCCACCATCAAGTCCATACCGGAATTCGACCATATACCATATACGAGGTCTGTCCGGAAAGTATCCAGCCATTTACGATTTCAAGAAATGCTTCTATCCTAGGACAATGGCGCCCTACTCTCCTTCAAAGTAGTCTTCTTCGGACCTCACACACTTCTCCCAGCGTCCCTTCCACGTTTCAGTTACCGGCCAGACATAGTTGAGTGAAGGTGTGTACTGTCTGACCGTCGCATTGACAATGAATGAGCGAGTATACAGCGAATCTGTGTCAAGTTTTGTTGCAAACTTGAACATTCGTCAGCGGAAACTATTCGAATGATTAAGAAGGCATTCCAGCAGGATTCAATGAGTGAAGCACAGATAAATATGTGGTACAAACGCTTCAAAGAAGGCCGAGAATCCGTTGAAAGTGATCCACGTTCTGGAAGGCCTTAAACAAGCAGAACACCCGAAAATGTTGAACGTGTGAAGACTGCAATCAATGAAAATCGGCGATTGACAGTCCGATAATTAGAAGATGATCTTGGTATCCTGCTGACAGGTGTTTCAGAGATTTTAACGAAAGATCTTGGCATGAAACGCGTGGCGGCAAAATTCGTCTCGCGTCTCCTGACCTTTGAGCAGAAGGAATTTCGTGCTAAAACTTCACAGGACATGCTTCAAGCTGCTACAAATGACTCAGATTTCCTGAAAAAGTAATAACCGGAGATGAGTCGTGGGTCTACGGCTATGACCCAGAAACAAAAGCCCAGTCTAGCCAATGGAAGTCACCTGCGTCTCCACGTCCGAAGAAGGCACGACAAAGTCAAAGCAAAGTCAAGGTCATGTTGACAGTGTTTTTTTAGTATCATGGTGGTGTCCACCACGAGTTCGCTCCTCAAGGCCAAACAGTAACGAAGGAGTATTACATCGAAGTTCTTCGCCGTCTGAGGGATGCAGTGAGAATAAAACGGCCGCAGCTGTGGGTTAGTGGAGACTGGATCCGTCATCGTGCACCTGCCCATTCTTCACGTGTGGTGCAGGGATTTTTGCAAAACATTCCATCACCCAGTTCACTCAGCCCTCCTACAGCCCAGATCTATCTCCCTGCGATTTCTGGATTTTCCCAAAGCTAAAGTCACCATTAAAAGGAATATTTCAGTCCTTAGACGAAATTAAGAAGAATGCGACGACCCAGCTGATGAAGGTCCCAAAAGAGGACCTTGCAAAATGTTCTGAAACGTGGAAGGGGCGCTGGGAAAAGGGTGTGAGGTCCGAAGGAGACTACTTTGAAGGAGAGTAGGGCGCCATAGTCTTAGGCTAGAAGCATTTTTTGAAATCGTAAATGGCTGGATACTTTCCGGACAGACCTCATATTATCGTACATGTGGCTCCCAGACTCCCTTAAAGCGGACACACACTGTACGATGTGGCCTGTCCGGCGGCCGAAAGTGGGCGGAGCATCTTCGGCCGGATGAAGCATACACACTATGAGGCGGTCTCATGGAACACCGGGCGGCTGCCGTCACTCGGAGCCCCACCGATGCAGCGACGACAACACAATTTAGTTTTTATGTTCCATAAACACGGATGGCCCTTATTGTACAGATCAATAAAACATATCCAAAATCTTTATTTATCCAGACGTCAGACATCGTGGAGCGTAAATAATGTGTACACCACGGCTGTCCGCGTCGTTCTGAGATAATTCCCGCCTCAAGGCAGCGCCGCAAAGTGATACACAGTGTGAGGCGGAGGACCGCGCTGGAGGGAATTTCAAACATAAACAGAAGGCCGTGTCGTGAGGCCGCGCCGCACAAATTACACCCATACACACTGCCTTAAGGCCTCTAGCTCCGCCCACTTTTCGGCCGTCGAACAGGCCGCATCGTATAGTGTGTGTCCGCCTTAAATTATGTTCTTACTAAACGCCGCCCGGGGATGCCCGGGGTTAAATTAGTCATATATTCATTGTTCTTATCATCAAATCTATCTTGAGGGGGCAGAGGCTCAGCTGATCGTTCGTGCCTCCCAATATGACTGACAGTTGTTTTTCCTAAAACTGACTGCCTCAGTGGGTGTTCTGGAGCAGTGCAGTTATTCACACACTTTGCTTTTCAAATTTCAATGGTACTGTATTACTTAACTTTACTCACTGTAATACATTTGTGCACTATAATGTGTGTATGTATGTATAATGTGCCCTTTATATGCTGGGCCATGAGGAGGGCACCGGGAGTATCGCCATGCCCCGGGATATGGAGGCCTGGCAGGGGCCACCAGGGCTACCAGGCAGCACACAGTCAGCCAAGAAACACTAGAGTGGAGTGCTTCCTCCACACTGTCTTCCCAGGGGCTGTATACTAAAGCTGGGTTCACACTTTCACGGTTTGTGGTCCCGGTGCCTTCCCGACATGCAAAAATGGTGAATCGGTATTGTATCCGTGACTAACCCTGACATACCTTGGATTTCCCGCGCGGCATCGGAACCACGCCGGGGAAAACCTTGGACGTCGGCATTGTCTCCCGATCATTTTGGCGCGAGCAAAATGATCGGGGCTCACCCCGACAAATGTCAAATGCCGTGAGCAACCTTAACTATCCGGGATGGCATCGGGAAGGGTCCGGGGTAGCACCTGGAGTCCGTCGAGAACGTCGGTAAGCCATCGGAAATAACCATGACATGCCTGTGGGAAACCCTGACATTCCGCCGCTGCCACTAATGACCTAAGTAGCCTTGCCCCTCAATTAACACCTTAGCATCAGGTCATATAATCCCCTTTCCTTAATCTTCATCCCCTCAAAGTTCACTTCACACGTAGCCTACCTGTACTACCTGACCCTACGTACCTGACCTGAGGTCCAAAGATCCTGCCAGCCCCGCCCCGTAATCTGAAAGCATCTGCCACCCGCACACACTCCACGCCCACAAAAAGTATATCCACACCCGCCCCGCTCCCGCAGGTATTTTCAAAGGGCGTACCCGCACACCCACCCCGTACCCGCAAGTTCTACCCATATCCTACCTACACAATAAACTTCTAAACACACACACACACACACACACACACACACACACACACACACACACTTGTGGACTGGTGCCAGTTCCAGGCAACGCCCCCTTTTTATACATCGGCAGAAATACCAAGATGCTACAACGGTTAGGCACCGATGTCCGTGAAACACCGGGAAAGCCCCTAGGCAACTCCGTAACATCATCGTGGTCGTCGTGGGTGGGTTACCGGCTGTTTAACCACCTGCTCTCCGGGAGGCCATCGTGGACCACAAACCGTGAATGTGTGAATCCAGCATTATGGAGCAGCTGCCGGATCCATACGTCAGATGGGTATTATTCCAGATTGTCACCCGTCTCACCGCAAAGAACACCTTGGTGCTCTATGATGTATCTTGTGTCCATACAACACATTGCCTTATTGCTTTTCCGTCAAAAATAGAAGGAGGGTCGATGGGGTCAAGGCTCCTCTATTAATGGGGGTCAAGGGGGGCGAAGCCCCCTGTTAGATAGGCTGCGTCAAATTAGGTTTGGTTACTATGCATTTCAGCGGCAGACAAACGGTGTTTTTTGCAGATATCTCCTAAACTAATCGTTGGATGAGTATGATATTTCAGCACACTACCTTGAACATCCGTTCGTAATTTTTGGTTAACATACCATATTGCTATATGTGTTATGTGAGGAGTTTACTGAGTGATATTACGCCTAATCCAGTCATCATATCAAAGGTGTTACACAGAATCGGACGAGTGTGGGGTACTCGTCTAACCCCTCCACCACCACCACCACCACCCTGAAGAACCCCCAGACCACTCCTTCTCTACCCCAGTATCACATGACCCTCTTCCCCCCCCCCCCTACTCACACCATCAGCCTTCCACCTGTGATTTTTTTTCCCTATTGTAATTACATACGTATAGGTATAATAGTTACATACGTCAGTATGTACATACATATCATACATTAATAATATTATCTAATACAATTGCTGGTATATGTGGACATGAAAACCAGACTGGGTCAAACGACCGTTAAAGCAATAGCTAATTCCGCTGTTAATCTCTCTCTCTCTCTCTCTCTGACTTTTACGCATTATACACATATGTATAGATTAAGAAAAATATATGCAGTTTATAATTTTTTGATAACATGAATATACAACAAACAAGTCAACAAAATAATATTATATATAAACTGGACCACTTTTTATGATCAATAGGCAGACAGTACGCAATAAGAGTATCAACTTTTCCTAACAGTAGAAGGTCCAAGTCACAGGTAATTCCAGCACATCATGTTCACGTGGTTGACCATAACGACTGCAAACATGGCTCTCCTATATACTACACGTAAACGTGCTGTTGTACAGTAATTATCAACGTGAACCACTTCTTGCCTTCATGAAATTGTACCATACTCTTAGGAAATAATCATATCTATACATACACACTTACAGAACATTATAATGTATAAATACAGTAGTGGGAGAAGTAGGGAGGGGCACAGGAGTGAGGGAGGCGAGAAGCAAGGAAGAGGAGAGGAGGGATAAAGAGGCGGGGGGGGGGGACTTCCGAGACGGGGGAGACGTAGTAGTGGTTAGGAATGGTTTGGGTGGGTGTGTGGGGGGGGGGCACACTTTCATTCGAATGCGTGAACATGACTCGTCGGCTTTGTGTTATTTTTTCACGAGTAAACTCCTCACATAACATATATAGCAATGTGGTATGTTAACCAAAAATTACGAACGGATGTTCAAGGTAGTGTGTTGAAATATCATACTCATCCAACGATTCGTTTAGGAGATATCTGCAAAAAACACCGTTTGTCCACCGCTGAAATGCATAGTAGTTTATATTTATTCGGCACACTCCCTGTTAGGTGGGCTATGTCAAATCAGGTTTGGTTAGTTTAAATTTATTCGGCACGCAGTATGGGGCAGCGGAAATATACGTAGTGGAGTACGAGACTGGGCAGCGGCGGTCAAGTACACGGGCCGGTGTTGCGAGAAATACCTCCTCACAGAAAGATGTCGCTCTGTTGTCCACCATGCATGCACGCTGGGGGAATACACAGCAGGAAAAACATTGGATACTATTCACGAGAGGGTAGCCTCCTCTGGTAAAGTAAATATTTACAACATGGATTATATTTTAGTCTCTAAATGCAGTGCAGTAACAAGTGACTTTTGGAAAGTAGAAGGGGGGCAAGGGGGGCCAAGCGCCATAAGTAGTAACAAATGTACGGAAGTGGGGGTTGCCCCTCTGTGGGGGGGACTGGAAGTGGGGGTTGGGGGGTCAGCGGTCAGCGGGGGGGTTACGGAAGAGGGGGTATCTGGACCCCCCCCCTCCCTACCCCCCCCCCCACCCATCTCTTTTACCTTTTCACCAACCCCCCCCCCCTCACCCCCTCTCGGACTAGCGTACGGAAGCGAGAGGGTGACGGGAGTAGGGGTGCCCAGCAGGGAGGGGGGGGGGTGACGGGAGAAGGGGTACTTGAAGGGTTAAGATAAGATCTTGGACCCTCGAATGACCACGAGATTATAATCACGGAAAAGGTTAAGGACATTAGATTAATGACCAGGCTGTAATATGAATTTACTCTCTAATGCAAGTCCGAAAATAAAATAAAAAATCGCCATTGAACGTAAGACTCGATAAATTATTTAAGTTTTTGCTGGATGTATTGCATCATTATCTTCTTATTTCTCATTTCTCAACTTGTTTCTTCTTATTTCTTTCCTCAGCTTATATATATATATATATATATATATATATATATATATATATATATATATATATATATATATATATATATATATATATATATATATATATATATATATATATATATATATATATATATATATATATATATTTTTTTTTTACTCCGGTTATTCGGTGCCATCTAACCCTAAACACTGCAGCACCAAGTCTTTTTTTTTCTGATTTTGCATTAATTAATGTCTTTATCTCATTTCTTAACTTCTTTCTTCTTATTTCTTTTCTCAACTTGCATTTCTTTATATTTTCTGCCTGCTCTTCGATGTCATATGACCTTAGACGTTGCCGCATCGAGTTTACCTTTTTCCGTGAAAAAGGGATCATGTGCGTGTGTCTGTGTGTGTGTGTGTGTGTGTGTGTGTGAGTGTGGGTGTGTGTGTGGGTGTGAGTGTGTGTGTTCCATTCCCCTCTGATTCTTGAGAAATCTGCGGCTAGCTCGAAATTTTGTGGGCCATCTTTTTTTAGCCGATTATATGCTCCGAAGCGGAATTTAGTGAGGATTCTTATGGTATCTTCAAATTTCTCATACGTCTATTAGTTCCCGAGTTACACCGAGAAAACTGTTTTTTTTTCTCTCGTCAGAGTAGCCTAACGAATAAAAATCACTCAAAGCTCCTCATCTACGTTCCTTAGAAAGATTGCCATATGTTACTATTAAACTTATCCCAACAACAGCAAATTTGACGCACTTTCATTTTTTTTTCTGATTTTGTATTAATTAATGTCTTATATCTCATTTCTTAACTTCTTTCTTCTTATTTATTTTCTCAACTTGCATTTCTTTATATTTTCTGCCTGCTCTTCGGTGTCATATGACCTTAGACGTTGCCGCATCGAGTTTACCTTTTAGTGAGGATTCTTATGGTATCTTCAAATTCCTCATACGTCTATTAGTCCCCGAGTTACACCGAGAAAACTGTATTTTTTTTTCTCTCGTCAGAGTGGCCTAGCAAATAAAAATCACTCAAAGCTCCTCATCTACGTTCCTTAGATAGATGACATATGTTACTATTAAGAAACTTATCCCAACAGCTGCAAATTTGACGCACTTTCATCGAAAACTTAATTTTTAATCATTTTTTATTTACTTTTATGGCGCGTTTCGCGTCATCGTCCGCCAGAACCTTTTACCCTTGATGACACGAAATGCGTCATCGTGCGCGAAAGGGTTAAATAAGTCAGATTTATCTCAAATTCACTGTCTGGGCAGACAAATATTCGGAAAAGAGAAGACAAACCAGTTTGTAGATATATATAAATATGCTGTATATTCACGTTCTTATGGATATCTTCTTGTTGATTTGGGTATAAATACTCCTGACTCCCTACAGTTTCGCTCAACTCTCCCTTCCATCATACCTTTCTCCTTCCCTCTTCTCTCTCCTCCCCCCCCCCCCTTCCTCCCCTTCCCTTTCCTTCCCTCGTGTTATTAAATAAGTCAGATATATCTCAAATTCACTGTCTGGGCAGACAAATATTCGGAAAAGAGAAGGCAAACCAGTTTGTGTATATATATATATATATATATATATATATATATATATATATATATATATATATATATATATATATATATATATATATAAATATGCTGTATATTCACGTCCTTATGGATATCTTCTTGTTGATTTGGGTATAAATACTCCTGAATCCCTACAGTTTCGCTCAAACATTGTTGGAGAGCCTCCCAGGTGAACGCGTATTCCAATGGTGAACTCCAGGAAAAAGGAATTCTTACACGTTCTATACTCCCAGCATAACGAACCCTATGGTTTAAGCTCTCAGCTACTTCTGATCTTACTCTCTTAAGCCTTTGCAGCTGCTTTTTTAAACCCTCGAAGTCCGCCTTCCTGAAGTCAGGTATTAAGTGTTGTTTCTGCTGACTCTATCCTCCCATTTAATATTAAATATAATTTCCTTATGATCACTGTTACCTAATGAACCCCCAACCTCAATGTTGCTTATTATGTCCTCTTTATTAGTTAACAACAAATCCAAAATATTTTCTTCCCTCGTTGGTGTTCTAATTAACTGCTTAGGGAAACTATCCTGCGGCGGGAAATGAAAAAGAACTATGCAGCATGGAAAAACTGCATGGAAATTTGTGTGCCTGTGAGAACAAGACAACGCTTGCTGAGCACCCAATGATGATCACAAGACTAAGATTCCCACCTGCGTTATATACTGTGAAATTTATCAATAATGCTAAAGCATATGAGCCATCTTATTTAGCATTCTATATCTTTGAGAGTATTCTCGTAAAGCCTTCTTCGAATGGGTGTAAAGAGACATCACTTTGCCATAGCGTATGCTTATATTATAGTGAATAGAAACGGAGAAACAGTAGAAAGCGGATCCTATTGTGGAAGTAATGCTGTAAACCATTTTAGCTGAACCCACACTGTTTTGTATATAGAACGGACTTACATTAGCTGAACTCACACTGTTTTGTATATAGAACGAACTTACATTAGCTGAACTCACACTGTTTTGTATATAGAACGAACTTACATTAGCTGAACTCACACTGTTTTGTATATAGAACGAACTTACATTAGCTGAACTCACACTGTTTTGTATATAGAACGAACTTACATTGGCTGAACTCACACTGTTTTGTATATAGAACGAACTTACATTAGCTGAACTCACACTGTTTTGTATATAGAACGAACTTATATTAGCTGAACTCACACTGTTTTGTATATAGAACGAACTTACATTAGCTGAACTCACACTGTTTTGTACATAGAACGAACTTACATTAGCTGAACTCACACTGTTTTGTATATAGAACGAACTTACATTAGATGAACTCACACTGTTTTGTATATAGAACGGTCTTACATTAGCTGAACTCACACTGTTTTGCATATAGAACGAACTTACATTAGCTGAACTCACACTGTTTTGATTATAGAACGAACTTACATTAGCTGAACTCACTGTTTTGTATAAAGAACGAACTTACATTAGCTGAACTCACACTGTTTTGAATATAGAACGAACTTACATTAGCTGAACTCACACTGTTTTGAATATAGAACGAACTTACATTAGCTGAACCCACACTCCTGGAAGAAGTTAACATTATCTAAAGGCTACAATAAAATCAATATGACCGATGAAGATACGGCACGTCACAATGAACAAATTCACTGTCTTCTCTGTAAATACGGGTTTTAAAAGGTAAAGGAGTAAAACATCATGACCATGAAAAATCAGGAAACAATTACATTGAAGCTTATTGTAATAGATGCAACCTTCAAATGAAAAAAATCACAAATTGCAGCGCACTCTCATTGCACATTATGCGGATTACGACATGACGTTAATCCCGCGTGAATTAACGCTACCTGACTTTGAAAATCAAACTAAGACCAAAACATTCAGTTCACAAATACCATGAAGTCATCATAAATGACTTGAGATTTATTGACGCGTATGTCTTTATGTCTGGTTCACTCGCGGCTTTAGCGAACCAATTCATCAGCAATGGGAACGAACCCATATGCACACAACAGATGTTGAAAGATGTGCCAGCACCTGCGTTACCATTATTGATCAAGGGAAAGCAGGTTTTTGTTATGACTATATGGATTCGATGGAACGACTTTCTGAGACACGTCTTCCATCCCGCGAAGATTTTTTCAATTCGCTTCAAGAAGCAGAACTTTTCGAAAGTGATTATAAACATGCTCAGAATGTTTGGAAAGTAGCTGGGTGTCAGAGCCTGATGGACTATTTGTTGCTTTATGTAAAAGTGGATGTTGGCCTTCTATGTGATGCCTTCCTAGAGTGGAGAGGTATTTTGAAAACTCAGTGGAGGTTGGATATTGTAAATTATGTTAGCCTGCCAGGATTTGCCTATGACTCTTTTCTGTTAAAAACACAGCAGGAATTAGAGATGCTTAGTAGCCCACACATAAATTATATCATTGCATTCAAACAAATGTGCGTGGGGGCTACACAAGTGTTGTGCGTTGTTTTGTACGCACCAATAACATCTACACGAACCCTCAGTTTAATCCAAAACATGATAGAAACACTTTCCTTTCATATCTTGACTTCAACAGTCTTTATCCCACTGTAATGCAAGAGAAGTTACCATGTGGAGATATGAGAAAACTAGATGAGACAGAAATGCACTGGTTTTTGAGCGGGAGGGGGGCTAGGTCAATCAAGCAACCGATGGCGATTTTGGATACCTCATTCTGTGCGATAATGAGGCTGTCTCACGTGAAGTCATTGAGAAAACGGATGACCTCCCACTGACCATCAGAAGACACAGTATCATCAATAGAGATATATCGTCAGCCGCACACGAATGGTATGAAGAAGAAAACCGTCCAGTACCGTGTAAGAACATAAAACAGATTGGAACACATGTTGCTCGGGAGAAAATGCTGTTTGCTCTGTCCCTCCTTAAACTGCTTATTCAACTAGGCCGGGTTGTTAAAAAGTGCATGCTATTTATATGTTTAAGCAAAAGCACTTTCTTGTGGACTTCATTCAGGATAACATAGAAGCCCGCAAAAGTGCTACTTGCCCTATCAAGAAAACTGCAATCAAGTGTATTTCAAACAGCATTTTTGGTCGATTCCTGATGAACGCGGCCAAATATAGTGAAGACATAGATATTGTCACCAACCGCGAAAAGTTTTTGAAGCTGGCCCGAAGTCCTTACTTTAAACGCGTTGTACCCCTCAATGATGGTCATGTAGTTGTAGTTCGCCATAAGAAATATTCACAGGTGAATCATCCAAACTACATTGGCTACTACGTCCTAGAGCTGTCCAAGCTGCGACTATATGATTTCTTTTACAGTATCATGAAGGCTCATTACGGGGATCGGGCGAAACTAGTGTATTGTGACACTGATTCCTTAATAACAGAAACTGAAACTCCTGATCTATTAACAGAGTACTCGCAGGAACCCTTTAAAAGCTATATAGGCACAAGTAACTTTAGCTCCTCACATTCCTTGTACAACACAGACAACAAAGGCAAGCTCGGATTTCTCAAGTCTGAAGTGAGGGAAAGAACCATCTCAGAATTTGTAGGTGTAAGACCAAAGTGCTACTCCATCCTCTTGGCAGACGGTGACCGGTTGAGTTCAGCTAAGAGCGTTCCAAAGCTCATAAAGAAAAAAAATTGCTCATCAGCGATACAAAGACGTCCTATTCCAGAAGCAAACATTTACCTTTGGCTATCAGGGATTCACAGTGCGTAATGGACGAATGAGTACAGTAAAATATCCCAAGAGAGGGATATCTGTAGTTGAGGACAAAAGATACTGCTTTAGCACCTTGGAGTTACGACCTTACGGTCATCCCGATAATTCTACAGGGGTAGAGGAGGAGGAGGAAGAGAAGGAGGCTGTAATCATAATTTGACCAAATTCCAATAAACATTGAGTTTGTTTGACTTGTTTATATGCCCTTTATCAAAAAATGGATGAAAAAAACAATAATTGTCTTAAAATTTATTCGATTTGTGGAAACATGTAGATAAAACGCGTCTATGTTTCGATCTGGCTCATATAAAAAAAATAAAAAAGACTCGCGAAATGTGCGCGGCGGCGGCAGCAGCGGGTCCTGCGGCGACATCATGCGACGACAGGATGCGACAGGAGAGTAAGATCAGAAGTAGCTGAGAGCTTAAACCATAGGGTTCGTTATGCTGGGAGTATAGAACGTGTAAGAATTCCTTTTTCCTGGAGTTCACCATTGGAATACGCGTTCACCTGGGAGGCTCTCCAACAATGTTTGAGCGAAACTGTAGGGATTCAGGAGTATTTATACCCAAATCAACAAGAAGATATCCATAAGGACGTGAATATACAGCATATTTATATATATATCTACAAACTGGTTTGCCTTCTCTTTTCCGAATATTTGTCTGCCCAGACAGTGAATTTGAGATATATCTGACTTATTTAATAACACGAGGGAAGGAAAGGGAAGAGGAGGGAGGGAGGGGGGGGGGGAGGAGAGAGAAGAGGGAGGGAGAAAGGTATGATGGAAGGGAGAGTTGAGCGAAACTATAGGGAGTCAGGAGTATTTATACCCAAATCAACAAGAAGATATCCATAAGAACGTGAATATACAGCATATTTATATATATCTACAAACTGGTTTGTCTTCTCTTTTCCGAATATTTGTCTGCCCAGACAGTGAATTTGAGATAAATCTGACTTATTTAACCCTTTCGCGCACGATGACGCATTTCGTGTCATCAAGGGTAAAAGGTTCTGGCGGACGATGACGCGAAACGCGCCATAAAAGTAAATAAAAAATGATTAAAAATTAAGTTTTCGATGAAAGTGCGTCAAATTTGCAGCTGTTGGGATAAGTTTCTTAATAGTAAGTCAATCTTTCTAAGGAACGTAGATGAGGAGCTTTGAGTGATTTTTATTTGCTAGGCCACTCTGACGAGAGAAAAAAATACAGTTTTCTCGGTGTAACTCGGGGACTAATAGACGTATGAGGAATTTGAAGATACCATAAGAATCCTCACTAAAAGGTAAACTCGATGCGGTAACGACTAAGGTCATATGACACCGAAGAGCAGGCAGAAAATATAAAGAAATGCAAGTTGAGAAAAGAAATAAGAAGAAAGAAGTTAAGAAATGAGATATATGACATTAATTAATGCAAAATCAGAAAAAAAATTGAAAGTGCGTCAAAATTGCAGTTGTTGGGATAAGTTTAATAGTAACATATGGCAATCTTTCTAAGGAACGTAGATGAGGAGCTTTGAGTGATTTTTATTTGTTAGGCTACTCTGACGAGAGAAAAAAAAATCAGTTTTCTCGGTGTAACTCGGGAACTAATAGACGTATGAGAAATTTGAAGATACCATAAGAATCCTCACTAAATTCCGCTTCGGAGCATATAATCGGCTAAAAAAGATGGCCCACAAAATTTCGAGCTAGCCGCAGATTTCTCAAGAGTCAGAGGGGAATGGAACACACACACACACACACACACACACACACACACACACACACACACACACACACACACACACACACACACACACACACACACATGATCCCTTTTTCACGGAAAAAGGTAAACTCGATGCGGCAACGTCTAAGGTCATATGACATCGAAGAGCAGGCAGAAAATATAAAGAAATGCAAGTTGAGAAAAGAAATAAGAAGAAAGAAGTTAAGAAATGAGATATAAGACATTAATTAATGCAAAATCAGAAAAAAAAAGACTTGGTGCTGCAGTGTTTAGGGTTAGATGGCACCAAATAACCGGAGTAAAAAAATATATATATATATATATATATATATATATATATATATATATATATATATATATATATATATATATATATATATATATATATATATATATATATATAAGTTGAGGAAAGAAATAAGAAGAAACAAGTTGAGAAATGAGAAATAAGAAGATAATGATACAATACATCCAGCAAAACTTAATTTATTTATCTAGTCATACGTTCAATGTCGTTTGTATTTTATTTTCGGACTTGCATTAGAGAGTAAATTCATATTCCAGCATGGTCATTAACCTAAGGTCCTTAACCTTTTCCGTGATTATAATCTCGTGGTCATTCGAGGGTCCAAGATCTTATCTTAACCCTTCAAGTAACCCTTATCCGGGCACCCCCCTCCCTGCTGGGCATCCCTACTCCCGTCACCCTCGCGCTTCCGTACGCTCGTCCGCGAGGGGGTGAGGGGGGGGGGTGAAAGGTAAAGAGATGGGTGGGGGGGAGGGGGGTGGGGTGGTCCAGATACCCCCTCTTCCGTAACCCCCCCGCTGACCGCTGACCCACCCAACCCCCACTTCCAGTTCCCCCCGCAGAGGTGCAACACCCACTTCCGTACATTTGTTACTACTGCCATATAGCTAAGAAGTATGTTTTGTGTCCATACAACCAGTGGTGGGCACCGCTAACCAAAAAGATAGCTTCGCTAACCGGTAATCCACTTACTAAAAAGTTAGCTTCACTTACGCTAAACCGCTAAACTAATAAAGAAATTAGTGGAAGCTAACGCTAACCGCAAACTTTTTTGTGTATAGATTTAGCTTTGGTTTAGTATCTTTGCTCTAAAACCCTTAAAAACAGACCTGAAATTTCAGTATGTTATAGCTTAGACATAGAGCTTTCCAGAACGGTATAGCATGTCAAAATCAAATGATGATCAACTTCAGGTTGTAAAGGGTCACCGTCTGTCCGTTAATGATGGTCCTCTTGGGGTGGCACATGACGCACCGGAAGTGCAAGACACTGGCGTTTGTCATATCTCTTGATTTAAGGACAAAGTACTTCTCCTGTTGGGGCCACGGGTTCTGGAACTTCTGGGACTCCTCGCCGTCAGCTTGAATGTCCTCCGTCGCACTCACAGCTGCTGACGGCTTCTGAACAGGGTCAACATCCTTAGGCGGAACAAAAACGTCCTCATTCGGGTCACCTTCCATGACGTTAATAATTATAAACAAGGCGATAATAATGAACGCGACGCATACACGGTGACAACGTCGCAACTGAACTGAAAAAAGAGCCCATCCAGCAACAAGAAGAGAAAGAAGCTTCCAGTTTATCCAATATCCGTATATTTTACCCAAGATTTCCTGCAAATTTACGCATTTTATACTTTTTTCCATAACTGACACTTTTATTTTTATTATTTTGAGTTTACTTCTTGTCAGATGGAAATTATCACATTCTTGTTATTAAATCCCGAGTTCAAAGAGCTGGAAATGGAAGATGCATTACTCTAAAATACCCAAAAGTTTCCCTAATAATTGTCAAAATACCCTACTTTGAGGCGTAATTTACCCAAAAGTGGAAGCCCTGGAATTATTGCGGCATGTGGCTCAACTGGTGCTGTGTCTGCCTACGATGGACAAGACGAAACCTGTATGAATTTTTAGCGACTTAAGTTAGCGAAGGAGGAACTTCATTTAGCGGAAACTAATTGGTCTGCTAGCTGTATCCAAAGTTAGTGAAAACACTAAACAGCTAACGAAAAATTTAGCTTCGCTAATTAGCGGTTAGCGGTATAGCGGAACTGTGCCCACCACTGCATACAACACACTGATGTATTGCTTTTCCGTCGCAAATGGAAGTGGGGTTGAGGGGAGCGAGGCCCCCTCGTTAGGTAGGTTACGTATTTTAGGTTTTGTTATTTTTTAAATATATTGGGCACACCGTGTGTGGCGGTGGAAAAATACACAGTGCAGGACGGGACATGACGGCGGCGGTCCAGCTGGTGTTAAGAGAAATACCTCCTCGCAGAAGTAAATAGCTCTACTGTTCAGTATGTATGCACAATGGGGGAATACATAGCAGGAAAAAACATTATTTTGCCTGGTTTTGTTCTAGTTTGTCCACTTGTGATCTTTGTGAGCGGTGAGTGAAATATAGAAACAGTAAGCAAGTTGAACCTCTCTGCGAGCTATTTTGTTGCTGTGGCTGTGGGCGGCAGTGGGTGTACATCAGGCATTGATAAGTCAATCATTTAGTGATATTCAGAGAAAAATACTATCTTGACAATAAACAGCATCATATTTTGTCCAGAAATAAGCAGTCAGCATCTCAAATTCAGTAGGCTACCCGTTTGTGAATATTCCCCAAAACATTAATTTGCCTGTTTTTGTTCTAGTTTGTCCACTTGTGATCTTTGTGAGCGGTGAGTGAAATATAGAAACAGTAGCTAAGCAAGTGGAACCTCTCTCTGTGAGATATTTTGTGGCAGCGGCGGCGGCGTGGGGTGCACAACAGGCATTGAAAAATCAATTTAGTAGTGATATAATGATATGCAACAAAAATGGTTTGCAGATTATTTCATAACACGCCAAAAACTACCAGAAATAAATGTTTCGTCCCACAGTGTCGCAAGGGTGACAATCTGGAAATTTAGCGGTGCATGGAAGGGTGTGTAATGGTGCAGTTAAGGGAGGTGAAGAGAGGAGGTGCCCGGCGTGTTGCTGGCCTGATGCATTCAATAAACAAGTGGAACAAATTACCCGAAAATGTCGTCCGCAGCCCTTGCGTCAACTCTAATATATTTATTTGACATCTTTGAGGGAGATGCACAGAGAAGAGGCACCCTTAGGAGTAATTAGCTCCCTGCTGCTTTACTGTCACTAAGATAAACAATCACCTTCGCCTAAATATAGTTTATTGGAGGAAATGGTCTAGAACATCTATAATTTCACCACACATTTCCAGAAGACGTAGCAACCCACCTTTAATCCGTGTCCTGCTATACTGTCTCTCACAACTTGGCATTATTTAGTAAAATCCAAACCATCTATCGGAGAAAAATGATTAACCACCAGAGTGAATTGGGTGTGATTCTGTATAAATATCATGAGCAGTTGGTCAGTTGGTGATTTGTGTATCTTTTATCCTTTTATTTACTTTCTTGTATTTCTGTTGTGTCTAGTCCATTATCTTGTTCATTTACCCCTTTGTATGCGCTGAATGGCCAAAACCAATATGTTAAAACATGGGTCAGGAACAATACATGTGCTTATTCACACACTCTGCTTGTCAATGGCGTTATATTATCCATCTTTCCTCACGTGTGCCGACTCTTTGTGCCGTAACTAATATTTATATGGATTACTCACGGCCGTATTACTTAGCATTTCGGTGCCCAAGTTCACCTATTTGACGAGGCTTTCGTGGGAGTTTTGGGCATTTCCAGGAGTAGGTTTATGACCCTGGTGGTAGTTTGACCCTTCTTCTGTACCATGAACCTAAAGAAACACTCATTATAACTCAATTGATCCCCTCTTTGACCTGTAGAAATAGCTGATGCCAGAAGCAAAAGTGTTTTATAATACTGTTGTGCTGGAAGCTTTCCCCGGGGTCTATGGGCCTCAGGAAGATTCCGGGAGGAGCGACCATGGGGGCGGGGAGTAAGGCCCCCGCCTGCGCAACGCGGGGCACGGTCAGGCGCCAGGCGGGAAGTGTTGCAAACGCGCCCAGATTTGTGCTACATGTTTATTCTTGTATGATCGAATATATACTGTAACGTTCTAGACTGTACTGGACAGCTTTCTTTTTCTATGCTTTTATCTGTTAGCACCGGATCTCTTCTTGGGAAGCTTAATTTTTTAATATCATAGTATTATTTTCTTTTATCTCTCAAGCCCAACCTGTCCAGATTTACCTCATTATGAAACTTGATCTTGTTGAATTTTATTGTTTTATTGTGTTTTTCATATCAGGCTTTGCATGAAAAAATTTTATGTTATTGTTTATTCAGGGTTGTTTGATTTAAATCAAGTGGATTTAAAATGAAGATTTAAATCAAATTATTTTTTTGAAAAAAAATCATTGATATAAATCAAGATTTATATTATTTGACTTTTTTTATGTCGTTGATTTAAATCTTGATCTTATTGCTGAGCAACAACATAGAATGGAGAAATATATAAAGAAAACACTCTAACTCTGGTATCAATATTTTTCCCGGCAGCTTCACATTTTTTTTCCTGAGCTGGTTAGTTTATATATATATATATATATATATATATATATATATATATATATATATATATATATATATATATATATATATATATATATATATATATATATATATATATATATATATATATATATATATATATATATATATATATATATATATATATATATATATATATATATATATATATATATATATATATATTTTTTTTACGTCGTTGCCTGTTGCGCCGGTAGGCATCTTCCTGGTGGGGCCTGATGGTCGGCCCAAGGCTTCTTCCAGGTGGGGCCTGATGGTCGGCCCAGCCCGTTCTGGCGCAGGCGAGTATTTATAGTGGCGCCATCTTGCATTGGCTCATGCTGCCCCCCGGAACTCGTTCTTGATTCGCTTGGACGGCTTCCTCTAGAGTCCGGGTTGATGGGTGGTCTTCAGGACAGCATGTGGGTAGTTTTAAGCCACTCGGCGGTGACTGAAAAATCTGAGTGGTAGCGTGGGGATTCGAACCCGCGTCGTCCATCACGTGGTGAATGTGGGCCCAGTACGCTACCAGTTCGGCCACCGCCTATCTATCTATATATATATATATATATATATATATATATATATATATATATATATATATATATATATATATATATATATATATATATAACTTCCGTCAGCCACACATGGTCCGTCTAGTGTCCTGGAGCAGAACAAGACACTGATCGCCTTTCTGTTGATATCTTGCTGAGGCAGAGTGATGGTTTTCCTGAGCTGGTTAGTTCATTATATATATATATATATATATATATATATATATATATATATATATATATATATTATGTATAAATGTATGTGTATATATATAGCTATATATATATATATATATATATATATATATATATATATATATATATATATATATATATATATATTCTGTCAGCCACATATGGACCGTCCAGTGTCCTGGGGCAGAACAAGACACTGACCGCCTTTCTGACGGCATCTTGCTGAGCCAGAGTGATGGGTTCAAAAGCACTTTACAACATGAAGCACATGTTCTTTTATTTTGCCAATTTCTAAATCATGAGCCAAAACATTTGGAATGTGTGCAGTGCAACCATGGGCTAGCACCTTCAGTTCATTTGCTTGCTGTAACTGTTTTCTCATCTTGTTGACAATGGCTGCATTAGATACTTAAGTCTGTCCTCAAATAGTAAGTTCCTCACCCCTTGGGTCTTTTTTTTATATGCCTCCATGGTCTAGTGGTTAGCGTGGCTTGCTACGAATCCGCAGCCCTGGGTTCGAATCCCGGCCTGGGCAGTCAGCGTGCCGCTCACCCAGCTACCCATTCTCCCTTTCGGGCTGGTCGATAAATGGTACCTGGGGAAACCTGGGGAAGGTACACTGTCGTACGGTAACCCGGGGTAATGGGTTCTTCCTACCAATGGTCAAGGGCCAGTGCCACAGAGATGAGTACTGCGGCCATGCTCAGCTGTAGAGTATGCCCCCATCTTTACTCTTTAGGTTGGTCCCAGCCAATTGTGGGGCAGGCAACTGTTTTATAGTGCCGTCATCTTGCTTGGCTAATTCCCCCCCCAATCCCCGAGCTTCACTTGGTCCTCTTTATAGAGTTTGGCTGGAATCTGGTTGATTGGCAATCATGAGGGCAGCATGTGGGTAGTTGGCCTCTTCAAACACTATAATGAACTAAAGAAAAGCTATTAAAAGGGACAAAAAACACCAACTATGGGAAGTGGCAGTAACGGAAATATTTGAAATATATACCCCTATTTTTCAAAGAATCACTTCACATACATACATGGATCATCCATAGCCTTTTCTGATACTTTCATTTAAAGCTGCATTCATCTTTCTTTGTGAAGTTTTAGTGAGGACATGTCCAAAACATGACAGATCGGATTATACTGTTAAGAGACAATATAGCGTTGTGGTGTGGTGCTGACCAGTGGCTGGCTGGCTGCTGCTGGTCAGTCTTAGGACTGCCTCAAACACCCAGCCAGGTTACTTAAGGTGATGGAAGGAAAACACACACACACAAAGGAATACTCCGCCTTGTTTCTTGTGTTGACATCCAGCTTTGTGTGGCCTACGGGGGTCTGGCAGTGCCCCAGCAGATAGGTAAGAATATTATTATTATTATTATTATTATTATTATTATTATTAGTAGTAGTAGTAGTAGTAGTAGTAGTAGTAGTAGTAGTAGTAGTAGTAGAAGTAGTATATTCTGTGTATTTGTAGTTGGCAACTGGCTCCTAGTCTGCTTTTGTAAGCTTGTCTCTGATTGTACAGTGGCCCGAGGCAGCCCTCTCCACACTTCAAGTTTTACCTATGCTTCATAGCACATTCATATTGCTAATACATAGTTGCTTTCTTCATCACTGGGCCGTAGAAAGGTTGCAAATTACGCCTGTCTTAAAAACAACTCAACGTGACCCGCTACACCCGACTTTCTGCTCAAGCTCATCCCTATACTGTACAAATCCCTTCTGCGTGAGTTAACCAGCATTTTCACTCTTTCATCACTTACACTGGTAAACTCTGGAACAATCTTCCTCCATATGTATTTCCTCCTGCCTATAACTTGAACTCTTTTAAGAGGAGGTTATCAGGACACCTCTCCTCCCGAAATTGACCTATCTTTCGGCCACTCCTCTGGACTCTTTTTACAGGAGCAGTGATTGGTGGGCTTTTTTATTATTGTTTTCTTTTTTTTTTCCTTGAGCTGTCTCCTTTGCTGTAAAAAGAAAAAATAAAGAAAAAAGAAAAATAAAGGAAATAATGTCTTTGCCAGAGCTGGAGGACACATATGAGCCGGGTGGTCAAGTGAAGGAGCCGAGACTGTTCTCTCGCATCACGGACAAACAGGGACTCGGCAAGCGACTTTTTCTGGGCCCAGGCAGAGTCAGATGCAGGACTCGCAAGACTTGTGTTCCTGTTTTTTTCTGTATGTTTTTTTTTGTTTTCTTCCTTTCCTTATGTCTGGTTTTCCTCGCCTTTCATCCCTGTTTTTTCCTTACTTCTTTTCCTGGTATTTTTTCTTTTATATCTATCTTTTATTTTATTTATTTTGTCTTCCTTTCCTTCCTTCCTTCATTTTTTTTTTTGTGCTGTTATTCGTCCCCCCCCCCCCCCCCCCTCTTGCTCTCTTCCTCAAAATTCATTGGAATGTAAAGCAAAGGGAAGGGAGGTCATGTGGCTATGTAGGGAGGCTATGTTGGCTTTGGAGGGGTCAGGGGGGGTCCATTACGTGTCGTGGGGGTGGGGGGGCGGGCATGTATCTGTGGGGTGTTGTCAATATCCTGTGGATGACATCCTGTGTGGCCTGTAAACTGAGAGAGAGAGAGAGAGAGAGAGAGAGAGAGAGAGAGAGAGAGAGAGAGAGAGAGAGAGAGAGAGAGAGAGAGAGAGAGAGAGAGAGAGAGAGAGAGAGAGTTTAGGATTGACAAGAGAGGGAGAGACTGGTAGCCCAAGGAAGGAAGAAGGAGTAGACAGGTAAACAGATGAAGAAAGAAAGAATGCATGAAAGGGAGGAAGAAAGAATATATGAGTGGAAAGAAGAAAGAACCGAGTTATAAATAAGGAAGTTAAACAAAGAGATGAGAAAAAGGAAATATATACAAGGTTAATGTTTAACTTTGAACATTTGAGGCTTTCAGTGGAGGCGAGACATAAGGAGCAGACCTATTTTTTTCTAGTTTGTACTGGGAAGGGAAAGTCCGGCTATCCTACACATCCCAGGATGAACAAAACACAAGTTATAAGGGGAAAGCAACTCTTGGTATGCCCAACACAAGATTGCTTTTCCCTTGCAATTTGTTTCTCATTTTGTTCTTCCTGGGATGTGTTGACTAGCCGGACCTTCGTTTCCCAGTGTAGACTAGAACACAATGGGCCTTTCCCTTACGTCCCCTCCCCTCTAAATGCCTCAAATATGTGTGTGTGTGTGTGTGTGTGTGTGTGTGTGTGTGTGTGTGTGTGTGTGTGTGTGTGATTGTGTGTGTGTGTGTGGGTTGGTGGGTGGGTGGGTGGGTGGGTGTGGGTGTGGGTGGGTGTAAGGAAATGGAAAAAAAACTAATGAATGGAAGTTTGAAGAGATAGAAATATGGGATGGGAAGGAAACAGATATGTTGAAGGAATAGAGAGGGAGAGAGGGAAGGAAGGGAGGGAGAGGGAAGATATAGGACAGGAAGGAAGGAATACAATGGACTGAGCAGAAGAAGAAGAAGAAGGAACCTAACTTGAGTATAAAAAGTTAGGGAAGAAGGGAGAAGGAAACACTATGTATATATATATATATATATATATATATATATATATATATATATATATATATATATATATATATATATATATATATATATATATATATATATATATATATGTATATATTATGACTGACTTGGAAATTGATGAAAGAATATAAATTAATAAACAAGGAATATTCAAGTGTTTTTCTGTGTGTGTGTGTGTGTGTGTGTATGAGAGAGAGAGAGAGAGAGAGAGAGAGAGAGAGAGAGAGAGAGAGAGAGAGAGAGAGAGAGAGAGAGAGAGAGAGAGAGAGAGAGAGAGAGAGAGAGAGAGAGAGAGAGAGAGAGAGAGAGAGAGAGAGAGAGAGAGAGAGAGAGAGAGAGAGAGAGAGAACAAAATCAAGAAAGAAAAGGAAAAAACGCCAAAAATAGGAAGCTTCTAGTAACTACTAACGGGGAGCCATGCAGTGGTGCATCGCTTCACTCACCTGCCGCCTCCACTCCGCGACGGCCCCCCGGAGCAAGCTCCCACACAGCTGCCTGATCCTTCCAAGTCCATCCTGGCAAGATTGATCAACTTGTCCCAGTCATGGTAGGCGTGCCTCATGCCCATATAACTGAAGTTGGCATCCATGGACTAAACTGGTAAAAGACCTTGATTCATTTCATCACAAAGTCATTGGTTCGACACAAAGGCATTCCAACAATACCTCATGATCCTGCGAAGCCACTTGGTACCAAAGGCATTGACACGCCCCTCCAAGTCAATATATTATTTTTTTTTAATAGTCTGTGTCCATGTCTCACAGCCATCCAGTTAGACAGGGAGCACAAGTGACTTAATGATTTGAATCTTTGTCTGCCTGAATATATATTGCCAACGCACTATACTCGTGTTTGGTGAGTCCATAACACCTTGGGCCAGGCCAGTCTATCAAGTGCCTACCTGGCAAGATCCATCATTGTTATGCACTACGCCAACAAGGTATGTGAAACTTCTGGGCCCGTATTCTCACGAGGTATTAACTTTTACTCTTAAAGTTACTATCAAAGTTAATAGTTTCAATTTATTAAGAGTAATAGCTATCCTCGTCAACTTTGAGTGTAAGTATTAACAAATCCTGGCTACTATTATCTTCTTCTTTATGGCGGACTCGTTGCTAAGGACGCCTCCGTGCAAAACGTAAACATCCGACATGGATTAAGTATATATTTCAAAAGAAAAATAAAGAAAACATGTATAAATGTACAACAAAAACATAATAAATGGCAAACACAAGAAAATATTGAGTTTTGTGGCAGATAGAAGCAGCCTCAAAGGCTGCTTTTACTTCGTCACTCGTCAATACCCTTATCTCCCCTCCTTCGTCACAACTTGCTCTGCTGAAATGACCGCACCATAACCACGTCATCTGCCCCAATGAGCACATCTACGGGCCGGAGAACCACCGCAGAAAAGGAGTAAGTTTAATTGGTCGCCAGATGAAACGGTATTCTTACATCAAATTCATGAAAAATACGTATAATCAGAGGGTGTTATGGGAAGAGTATCACCCCTGAGGATAAGAAGAGAGCGTGGACTGAAGTGACAGATGCTGTAACAAGGTTAGTATTCACATATTCATGGTTCAATTAGCTTACAAACTAACCTAACCTAATCAATTGGGTATTTTTTGCATAATAACACAACCACTGACCTGCCAAACAGAACATACCTTTTCATTCTGTATCTGAATAGTTTCTTTATGACCATTTCTGCCACAACTGCCATTTCTGCCAACCTAACATAACTAAACCTAACCATGCCAAACCTGCCCCGTCATACCGAACACATCCTAACTTAACATGCCAAGTTTGTTGGGGGGGAAGAGGGGGTTGGTATTGATAGTTAAGGCATATTTGCCTTTTTTTTATTCTTTATTTATTTATATTTATTTAGGCATGCCAGACTATGGACACTTTTACAAGTACTTTATGTCAAGACTATATGGAAATAGGTAGGTTTCGTGAGAATGGTAAAGTAAGATTAAAACAATATATTTATAGCTTTGGTCAAACAGATTATGGTGATATAATGTTAGATTGGAATGTACTGAAGATAATGAAATTAAGGTTAACGCTTTTATTTTTTTGTTACATATTCACATATTCATGATTAAAGCAACTTGCAAACTAACCTAACCTCGTCAAATGGGTATTTTTGTAATACAAACACAACCACAGAGTTTCCAAACAGGACATACTTTTTTCTACTGCTCCATGTGAATAGCATCATCATGACCATTTCTGCTGCAACCCCCACTCCCTCAACAATCTAAAATAACTAAACCAACTCCTGCAAAACCTGTCCTACCTAACACGTCCTAACCTAACATGGTAGGTCCCCAGGTTTGTTAGGGTGGAAAGGGGGTTAGTATAAGAGAGTCAAGTCATATTTACCTGTTATTTTATTTATTCCTTATTTACCTGTATATATTTTTTTGGGGGGTGGGTTGGGCATGCCAGACTCTCAACACTTTTACAAGTATTTTATGTTAAGACTATACCGTAATAGGTAGATTTGATGAGAATGGTAGAGTAAGATTAAAATATTATTTTGATAGCATTGGTCAAACAGTTTCTGGTGATATAATGTTTGGTTAGAATGCTTTTAATTTTTTTTGTATAGTTGTATTGTGTAATATCATCCTACTTAGAGAAAAGCATTTTAGGAAAGTAGGTAATGAAAAGTAGTATTTATGGCCATGTTCATAACAACTAAAAAGTTAATGTCTTATGATGCATGTAAATAAAATACCGGTACTGATTTAGCTTTCCATCACAGCATGTATTAAAATGTTATTGGAGAAGGTATGGGAAATAAATAGCATGCCATAGTGAAACGATTAAGAAACTTGCTTCACATTTATACCCTGACAGTGCCTTCCCTGGGAGTGGACCCCGTACGCAGGATGACTGTGAGAGGCGTTGGTACAAGGTACAACAAAAATCAAAGCCTCGCATTGCCAAGTGCAAGAATGAGCAGCGGCAGACTGGTAATTTTTTTTAGTTGTTATATCTTTAAATGTAAAACTTATATTTTTTATGTCCTCACAGAATGCAGCTATACTGGCCACAATGCCTTTATTTCAGCTTAAAGTTAATAAGTTCATAGCAGTGAACTGCATATTTGATATAGAAATTTGTTTAATGTTCATCTGTCAATGACTATCAATCTATCTAAATATCTTGGCACTGGTGTATGACATCATAGGCTGCTAGTCTCATGTATTTGAAGGGGTACCAGGGCCATTCAGCATTGACACAACTGATGATGTGCTAGGGATAGGACAGCAGCAACAGCAGCAGCAGTCAAGCAGCAGTGAAATATTGACTGGCCTGTATGTTTTTGGCAAAAACTTTTATATTATCATTAAAACAATTTACTAAGCACTCTTAAATTCATATTCTTTGTAGATACACACTTTATCAGTCAATTATTTTACAACCAATAACAAATAGTGGAATATTTATGTTAATAAGTAATATTTAACTTTTAAAACCCTTTTTCTTCAAATACGTAACTATTTAATCCATCCGCTACGATTGGCATGGATTTGGCTTTCACTGGTAGCCTGGCAACGTAATAGTTCCAGTTCTTTCTCTGCCTCTGCGGTGGATAGTGGAGTGTTTCCCATGCGGTATTGGTATGCTGGATATCCCCTCCCAAGGTGTAGGACTACATTTTCTTCACTGAATTGTAGCAGCCACTTTTTGTTCCATTTCTGTAGTTTGGTGATGTTTTCTTGTAGGAAATCCGCAGTTAAGGGGTTAAGTTACATGTATTAATCATGACTAATATATGACGCTTTTTTTCAGCCCCGCTGCTGTATTGCTAGAGACCATCCCAGCACATTGTTCACTACTTGTGGAAAAGATACCATCAGCTGCTCCGGCAACAGCCACTGCTTCAACATCTGCTGGCCCTATGACACCAGCCACTGCTTCATCATCTGCTGGCCCAATGACACCTGCCACTGCTTCCTCATCTGCTGGCCCAATGACACCTGCCACTGCTTCATCATCTGCTGTCCCAATGACACCTGCCACTGCTTCAACATCTGCTGGCCCAATGACACCAGCCACTGCTTCATCATCTGCTGGCCCAATGACAACTGCCACTGCAAGGGATGACAATGAAGCTGCTCCACCACAGTCACCACTTACTTCATCGGAGTTAAGAGATGCCTTTCATAGGACAGCAGTATAATTTTTTGATGCTGGGGCTGAATATTACTGGCTCAAGGCTATGATTTTGTCACTTTTTTTTATTACTGAGGAGGTTAAGGTGGAGGGGGTGAAAAATAATCTCTGCTGTTTTTCGACAGAAATGGTTAGCTAATTCATTCAAAGCACAAAATTTACCAGAAAAAAAATTGTGTGCCATTGTGAGTGGGTTCACTTGAGATTGGGCTCCAATACGCCTCCGTGGTCTAGTGGTCAGCATGCCTGGCTTCTACGCGGGCCCGGGCTCGAATCCCGGCTCGGGCAGTCGGCGTGCAGCTCACCCAGCTGATCATCCTCCCTCTCGGGCTGGTCGATAAATGACTACCTGGGGAAACCTGGGGAAACTGTGGTAACCCGGATGTCACACTGGCCCTGTGTCCCGGGGTAATGGGCTCCCTCCCGTCACAGGCTCAAGGGCCAATGTTACGGAGATGAGCACCGAGGCCACGCGCTGCTACAGCGTATGCTCCAACTTTATCTTTACCTTTATTGGCTCGACTGACAGACATGGCTTTGTATGTCGAAGGTCACTGGTTCAATCCCCACAGCCAGCACTCTCTAACTTTGATTTTTCTGAGTTCCCTAGAGCCTAGATTAATTTCTCTGTGTTAAATGAGGAGATTTGCACCGGCACCCAGTCATGGGTGTTACAAGATACGTTGTTACAATCAGGGGCGTCATTTGGACTTCAAAAGTGGGAGGGACACTAGGGCAGACGGTTTTATATATATATATATATATATATATATATATATATATATATATATATATATATATATATATATATATATATATATATATATATATATATATATATACCATCATTAGCTTATAACACCTTTAGGCACCGATCATATTTGCATTTTATGTAGTCTGTGATACAGGCAAGATATTCATTAGTACCTAATTAGACTCATGCTGCTCTCCAGTGCTCTCTGATGCACTCACAATCAAAGATGTAGTATACCTATATGGTAGCATTGAGTAATCTTAGGTCACTTGGTAAAGTGTTCACCTAAGTCCGACCTAAGCTGACAACATAAACCTAAGCGTGTTTACAAGCCGAGTGCTTAGAATATTGGCATAATAATAAAAGATGCTGAAAACTGGATTCCACTACTTTATTGAATATATGAATAATTATATACTGAATTTGTAATATAGCCAAGATAAAAAAGCTTTGTTTTTCAGTGGTCATACCATGATCTCATGAAAATAAATAGGTTGACATGTATAATTAATTACTACGTATTTTGGTATAATGAACATTGCACGTTAATACCATAGCTTTGCTAGCATTGAGTAATCTTTGGTCACTTGGGAAAGTGTTCACCTGAGTCCGACCCAAGCTGATAACATAAACCTAAGCGTGTTTGCAAGCTGAGTGCTTAGAATATTGGCATAACAATAAAAGATGCTGAAAACTGTATTCCACTACTTTATTTAATATATGAGTAATTATATATTGAATTTGTAATGGAGCCAAGATAAAAAAGCTATGTTTTTCAGTGGTCATACCATGATCTAATGAAAATAAATAGGTTGACATATATAATTAACTACTACGTATTTTGTTATGACGACTATTGCACATTAATACCATAACTTTGAATCCAATGATGAATATCTTCAAGCAAGACACATATAGCAACAGATTGGTCACCAATTCACTCAGTAAACACAATACTCCAGAAAAGTATACACTGAATTCACAATAAAGTTGTTTTTCCACTTGGAACTTTGTAAACAGAAACCAAGTAACCTCGTTTTACCTCACTCATAAGTCATGATGTACGCGATGTGGTCACCTCGACCTTTTGTTCCTCCTCCCTCACTCTAACATACGTCATTAACAAGCTTTCTTACCACCACTACCTCAATACGAATAACCGGCAGGAGTAATTTGTTTTCTAACTTGATTTTAAAGCAATAATAATTATAAATCATATTTTAAACTACATTTTAATGCAATTTTAATGTCATTATTTTTCATTTGCATTGTGTTCCTTTCTGCTACAAATAAAAGTTTGTTTTCCCATGTTTCGTTTTCCTCAACTGAAATATTTCACATTTTAATCAATAACAAAGGCATCAAACACTAATTGTATGTTCAATCTATGTAAGTTTTTTTTTTCCTGTTCACATAAACTGCTTCGTTTTCCTTTGGTGCCATTATTTTCACATGGGTGCAGTCTATCACTCCCACAACACCGGCAAGTTGGTAAAATTCTGCTTGCTCTTCACGGATCTCCACCCTATCAAGGGGAGACTGGATAAACCTCCCGACTACCTACGGGTCACTGAGGGCGGCCAGAGTTTCCGCAATCACCCTGCTTACACTACTCTGGCTTACCCCAAACTCATCACTTGAACACTGCAGCATTTTTCCTGTAGCCAAGTATCTTTAAGTCAAAATCACTTTCAACCCCGGGGTGAGGGAATGCGCCCTTTGAACTGTAGCTCTCATCTCACCAAATCAGTCACATATTCCATTCCTGCACGGTCTAATATGTATCTCTTGACAAGTTCACCATCGTTATACAGTTCCAAAGAGTCCTATCGAACTCTAAATTGCGGAGGCGGGCTGGGCGAGGAAGTCCGGCGGCCATGTTGATATGGGTCTGGGTCTGGGATTCACTATTAACTTTACTATTAAGTGTTTAGAAGTCCTCGCCAGCACTCCCAAGTTAATACCGAAGTTAATAGTAGGTATTAGGCTAATAGTTGGTGAGGATACACTTTGAGAGTGAAGTTAATACCAAAGTCGAAAGTTAATACCAAGTTTAGTATTAATAGTTGACGAGGATACGGGCCCTGGGGTCGTATTAATAAAGACACCTAGCAGTACTTTCAGAAGTGCTGCTAGGAGCTGTTTTCCTTCTAGCAGTAACTTTTAACTTTACTGTTAGGATCTAGATTCTCCTCTCAAGTAAAAGAGCGAGTGGCACTACTTTTGCTATGTTTCAGCTTGGTTGTTTACGGTTACAGCCTCTTAACGAAGCCTATACGACAAAGATTTAAGGTTTTACGGTATTGATAAACTTAACATGCATATTAGCTTAATTATTTAGGATGATATTAATTATTCCTGCTAGTTAGCAAGTTACTGACATCAACAAGCCCAGCTGTGCAGCGCACCACATTCAAGCCCTGTGCGTGTGGACTCATCAGTCTCGCCCTAACCAGCCCCCTAAAACACTGAAGAAGATTCGTCGACCCATTCCACTGCCACGCCAGCTTCCTTCAAAAGAGAAAGCCGAATTGTTGAAACTAAAGAGGCAATGATGTTGGTCACCTGGGTGGAACACAAAAGCCCCAGCATTACCTCTACAACTACGAACATGCCGGGGAGGAAACGGCTGAGTTGATTTACTTTATGCACTCTTCCCTATCTCGTGTCCTACTCAACCTGATCTTGTTGTCATGTGGCTTCTACTAACTATCAAACCTTTCCAAAAGCCATAGAAAAGAATGTAGAAAGCAAAACAAGTGTGAATATAACAATGAAATGTGGAAACCAGAAATGGAAAGTTGCATGGTTATTTTTTTCCAGTGGGTGTCATTATCAATAAAGCCTACCACGGTGTTAATTTGCTAACATAGACTTACTCTACTTACCACTGAGATAATAGGAAAACCTTTATGCTGTGGTGGAAACTAGACCTCCTCTACTTCACAGTGACGGTGCAAAAGTTGTATTAGTCTGTGACTGTTCATACATAAGCTGCATCAGCATGTGATGGATAGACTTTGGTAAACATAGACTTCCTCTCTTTTCTTGTGAGAAGAGCAAAAATATTGTCCAGTCTGTGATGGAAACTATAGTTTTTATACTTGACTTATAGGTGCAGAGCTTTTACTTGTATAAATTTTCCTGTGGCAAAACGAGACTTAACTATTATCCTTGATTGTGACAGATGGAATTCGTAGTGCTTGTATTAGTAAAATTGTTCTGTTTTTTGTAAATGAATGAAAGACAATGGAATGGAATGATCAAGCAATGGAAGATCTGGATCTGGATTTATAATGCGCGCAGGGCACCCGTACAGGTGCATAAACAAACACAAAAAAGGATGTTTTAATGAGTGCAACAATAAACTTTGACTGTCTATATACTATTTCTCCCATTTCTTCAATAAAAGCTGCAATTATTCTTTTTATTTTTGTTCTTGTTTTCTCCTTTCTTTGTTATTTAATTTTTTACTCCCAAGTTTTCTGCTTCGTATGTTCTTTTCCCTTTTCTCCCTCATCTGTTATCTCCTCTGCCTTGCGACCAGCACCGTCTATGCGCCTGCAACGAACAACAAATAAAATACAAATCTAGCAAAACGGGTGGCAAGAATTTTTGTCAAGTTTTATATATTTGCAGCAAACCGTCAACAATATATTTTTGTATAATTTTAGTTTTGTTTCTTTTGACGATTACCTCCACACCAACACTGCCTTCCCTCTCACCTCTCACCTCGTACTCCCCCACACAGGTGATGCGGCGGCGGTGCTGGGGCTGGGGTGGGCAGAATACAGTAGTCGGGGGGCCAGCAATCTCTATCTTGCAAAAAACAGGTTTAACCTTACAGCCTCTGATATAAAAAAAATGACCCCACAGGGTTATCGAGGACACATTCCAGCATATGAAAACCAATGTTGGCTTTCAAAAATCTATTGCAAAAGTAGGTCAACATCTATTTGAAGGCAGAGGTGTATGGTTCGAATTTCGCTGATATTTCCGTAGAGTTTTCTGCTGCCATGTATTACAGTTGCTCTAGTTTCCCACACTATAGTGTTGTAGGTGTAAGATGTGTAGTATTGTGTACTATAAATGCTAATAATTGAAAGAAGAGTACAGAATATTCATATATTCGCTGTGTATTTACGCTTTACTAGTGTAACAACCGATTAAGTTTTTAACGTAGTCATAAACAGCACATATTTTTATCTTTCAGATAGGCCTACTATATTAAATAAAAGATAAAAACTTGAATGTTTACAATGTTTTATCAGATCTGTTATCAAATATTATATTAACAAATAACATACTGTTTTATTTTCTTCCAGGTGAAAAATTAAGATAACACGTTACTAACATGGATCCTGTTTTCACAACAAAAAGATCATCATCCCAGGATACCGACTTCGCAAAATGTGTGATCTGTCAAAGCAGTGCCACAAACAGTGACCTAAATAGTTTAACGAGAAGGGGGTTTGGTGCGTTCAAATATGCTGTGGAAATGCGTCAAGATGAAGTTTATGACAGGCTCTGGTCAGTTATGCTGGATGAAAACAAGTTTCTATCCATGAAACCTGTGTGTCACCGAACATGTCGCAGCAACTATACTCACAAGAAAATTGTATCACTACATGCTGTAAAGAAGGCCAGAGTTGAGGAAAACAACCCTCAAACAAGTTCTGCTGCTCGCTCTGTTGACTTACGAAAAAGGTCTTCAGTCAACTTCAAGGCATGTTGCTTTATTTGCAACAAACAAAGAGATTCAAAGGGAGCATGGCAGCTTATCCTTGTAGCCACAAAACAAAGGCAAAATGCTATACACCAGAAAGCTAAGGATTTAAAAGATGAAGACATTCTAGTCAAGATTCAAGGTCATACAGAAGAGTCAATAGATATGATTGCTTCAGATTTTCGGTATCATAAGTCATGTATGAATCATTTCATGAACAGGCGACCAACAAAAACCTCAACCTCTATTCATTGCGTTCATGATGATGCTTTCTCTCAACTAGTGTCTGAAATTACAAAACCCTTATTAAAGGAGCGATATGGTTTTTTTGTTACTCAACTGCGAAACAGATACAGGGAAATCCTTAAAGAAAATAAAGCAGAAAATGCAGATTTATATAGAACAGACAGGTTCCAAAAACGTCTAGCTGATCACTTCGGGAGTGACATCCAGATAGTGCCTCAAAGAGGAAAGGCAAGTTTGGTCTGTTCATCAAAGATTACAGTGTCAGAAATGTGCTCCCTAGTTGCTAGCCTGCAACATGAATTAAATGATTCTGAATCACAAGTAGAATCAAAGGAATTTTGTGTAACTAGCAATCTTGATATCCCAGAATGGAAACAGTTTATGGCAAACCCAAAGAACAAGGCTAATCTCCTTCACTTTCTGTATAGCTCATTGTGTGAGACTTCAATAGTACTTCCAGATGATGTTAATTTTATTTTAGGTGGAATGGATCATGAGGACAGTGGACATACAGTTTCCATTTCAAAGCTGACAACTACTGATCTGCAGAGCCTTTCTTGTGTTGAACACGAGGAAGCAGACACAAGACTTATTGCACATATTGCATACTGTGTGGATCACCTTAAATATGAACGTGCAGTTGTATACGCAACAGACACTGACATTGCAATGTTATGTATGTACCACTTCTGTCAACTAGAGGGATTAAAGGAACTTTGGATTCAGGGAAGCAATAAATTTTTCCCTGTGCACAACCTTGTCAAATCACTGAGTGAAAAATATGAACAAAATCCAAAGGAGATGACAGGTACTCTACTCAGCACATACATCCTCAGTGGATGTGATACAGTGAGTTATCCATATAGGCGAGGTAAGCGTAGGGCTGCAAAGGTGGGATTGGATCTGTTGGGACAATTGCAACATTTAGCCGCTTATGACGCAACTCAGCATACAGGAAACCTAGATGCTACATACAATGATGCAAGAAAGTATTTCATTGCACTTTATGGACACAATGACACTGGTATAACATGTTTAAACACACTTCGCCAGCACATATTTGCATCAACAAAGTCTGATCTGAGAGTACTTCCCCCAACCGAGAATGCCTTTCATTTTCATGTATTGCGTTCCTTGTACCAGTTAACTTTGTATAAACAGGCAAGCAAGAGTGCAAGTTCCGTTAATGTAGCACTCCCCTCACCTTCCGATTTTGGATGGAAGCTTCAAAATGGAATCCAAATTCCTGTTACAATGTCTATGCCAGCAAAACCTGATATAAAGTCATTTGTACATTGCATGTGTAAAAAATCCAAGTGTTTGAGGGGATGTTCTTGTGCAAAAGCTGATGTTCCCTGTTCAGTAGGGTGCCTTTGTCTAGGGCAAATAGAAAAATGTAGTAGGATTGTTTATGTATCTGACTCGTCTGAGGATGATGAGCCTTAATATACTGAAAGGATTTCTGTACATTTCCCATGTGATATTTTTTTCAAGTGCATTTATGTATTATTTTAAGTTGCTTTGCATATGTAACTCATTATGTGTAACCTTTTGAAACTTGAATATTATATAATTATGTTGGTTATTAGTTCATGGTGAAAATAAATATAATTGGGTTTATAATATTATTGCATTTTAACTTCAGTGTATTGCAAAGTGAATGATTTATAATTTGAAGTATTGGTCCAGCTTAGTGAGTTAATTAAGATGGTAATTTACTGTAAAACCATACTACTAGTCTTGTACATTAAGGAAAACTTAAAATTTACTACATATGTTTTACTTTTGTGTACTCAGCGAACGTTTTGAAAAAAATTGAAATACAGTAATTTTGAGATAGTTTGCAAGACTTTCATTAAGTCCAACATTGATTTTCTAGTGCCTCAGATGTTCCTCTAGCTAAATATAAACCCCAAACTTTTATATCATGCCGGGCAATTTTTTTCAGTTTTCTTGGCAGTGGCCCCCGGACTACAGGGATGGTGGTATTAGCCGACACTTTACCGTGAATAACGCCGTGAAAGATGGTGCGAATACGATTCACAGCAGCTCAGTGGGCGTGTGTGTGTTGGTGAAGCTTGAGGCGAGACAACGGAAATAATTTCCCGCTATTTTCGCACTTTACTTCTCTACTGCGTATGGGGTGATAGGTGAGTAAATGTTGAGTGTGTGTGTGTGTGTGTGTGTGTGTGTGTGTGTGTGTGTGTTGTCTAAATATCAATTTACTATAATCATTATAATATTATTATATATGTGTATGTGTGTCTCCGTCCATCTGCCCGTCTGTCTGTCCTCTTTACTGCGTCTGTCTCGAGGTCTCTTACTGCCTGTCGGTTCTTGTGTCTGTCTGTCCATTTATTTACCCATGTGTAAGTCTTCGTCTGTCTGTCTAAGTCTCTGTTTGTTTGTAACCTCTTGCCCATGTATCTATAAATATCACCTTTTGCGTCTGTGGGTTTCTGCAAGTGTCCATCCATGAGTCCTTGATGTTTATCCGTCCAGCTGTCTGTCCATCTACTTGTCTCCGTCTGTGGGTTTCTGCAAATGTCCATCTATCTGTCCGTATGTCTGTCCATCTGCTCGTCTGTCCCTCCCATTACCTGTCTTGCCTTTTGAACAGAAAATGACGAAGCTATAACATCCCCTTTTTAACAGGTATAGACGACTCTTTGGAACTTTTTGTGAGGAGTGATGACAAACTAATGTTGAACAAGTCGCTGAGGGCAGAGACGTGGAACAGCGTGTGTATGCATGGGCGTATCCGTCACCGAAGGCACGCCTACACAGGATTACCGGAGTTATAAGGTAAATCCTCGTTGATGTCATTTTTGTTATTATTATTATTAATTATTATTATTATTATTATTATTATTATTATTATTATTATTATTATTATTATTATTATTATTATTATTATTATTATTATTATTATTATTATTATTATTATTATCATCATCATCATCATTATTATTATCATCGTGACTTTCAGGTATACAATGAGGAAAAGGGAGTGAGGGCCAGATAATGAGGGACAGATAAGTAATGGGTACCATCTCTCTTTTCCTCAGGTGTGGGCGTCCCTGCACGGCCGCCGCCATGGCACCCTGCTCAGCAGGAGGGTGAAAGAGTGGCAGGGGTGGGAGGACGGCGTGAAGGTGTACTTGTTCAACGACTCTACTGGCATGGTCACCGGGCTCACCCTGCTGACGGGGGAGGAAACATGGAAACATGGAAATATGGAAATGCAGGCTACAGAAAGCCTATTGGCTCATTACGAGGTTGCCCGCTTTGGTGATTCAATCTGCTCGACGGCCACTTGGGGCCTGGGGAGCAGATGAAAGCACCTCAATATTGAGGAGCAGATGAACGCACCCTAATATTCAGTTTACTCCCGACGCAGCGAAGTGACGGTCGATTCTACATTTGAAGGAGTTGATGGTATTCGCATTTTTTACTTCTGAAGGAAGATTGTTCCAGTGGCGGATGACTCGGTTTGTAAAGAAACTCCTTCCGATGTCTGTGTTACGTTGACTAGACTGAATGGGTAAACCGTTATTTCTAGTTCTTAGGTTGGTTTGCAGTTAAAAAAATTTGGAGTAGTCGACGTTATTGATTTTTTTCAGATACTTGAAGACTTGAATCATATCCCCTCGTAGGCGTCTTTTCTCCAGTGTAAAGAGATTGTGTCGCTTGAGTCGTTCCTCGTACGGTTCAGCCCTTAAGGTTGGTATCATCTTCGTGGCGCGTCGTTGAATCCTTTCCAGTAAATCAATGTCCTTTCTGTAATTAGGAGACCAGAGCTTCACTGCATACTCGAGGTGCGGTCTTACCATGGAATTATACAAGGCTAGCATCACGTCTGGCGTTTTACACTCGAAGTTCCTCGCTCTGAACCCGAGCATAGTGTTGGCTTTGTTGTTTGCTTTTTTACAGTTTCAGGTAACTGCTGATAGTGACTCCAAGATCCTTTTCCTCCTGCATCGCTTGCAGAGGGTTCCCATTCATGATGTATTTGTGGTTACTATTTCTGGACCCAATGTGCATGACTTTGCATTTGTCAACATTAAAGGATATTTGCCATTTTTCCGACCATTCGATAATGTAACTGAGGTCTTTCTGAATGATTTCGCAGTCGGTCTTTGTGAGGTCCTTTCCACCCACCTTGGTGTCTTCAGCAAATTTCGATATTGTGGATTTCATTCCTGATTCGAGGTCGTTGATATATATGATGAAGAGAATGGGTCCCAGCACTGACCCTTGAGGCACTCCACTAGTGACTAGAAGCCAATCAGAAGGCTGTCCGTTGAATAGTACTCGTTTTCTGTCGGTGACCCAATATCTTATCCACGCGATCAGATTGGCTCCAATGCCCGCCAAGTGCAGTTTCTTAAGGAGTCGCTCGTGCGGTACCTTGTCGAAGGCTCTCTGAAAGTTCAGGTATATAACATCACTGGAGATGTGGGCATCCCCGTTCTTATATATACCTTGGAAGAAGTATAATAAATTCGTTAGGCAGAAGCGCTTGTTTCTGAAGCCATCCTAGGTGTCGGAGATTACATTATTGTCTTCTAGAAACTTAACAAGTTTGCCTCAAATAATCGTTTCGAGTATTGTCCTGCCACTGATGTCAAACTTATGGGCCTGTAGTTTAATGCAACGCTTTTGTCTCCTTTTTTGAAAATCGGTGTTACGTTCGCCATCTTCCAGTTTTCCGGGACCATGTTCAATTGAACAGACTGGTTGAATATGTTAGTGAGTGGCTGAAGTAATTGTTGTTTAACCTCTTTTAATAACCGCGGGGACAAACCGTCAGGTCCTGTTGACTTACTCGTGTCGAGTTTGTCCAAATACTTTTTCACTTCTTGGTCGCATATTGAGTCAATTCGAGGTGAAAGAGACGGAGGAGGAGGTGGAAGAGACGGGGGAGGAAGAGGATAAATATCGGAAGAGGATGCGGATTCCTGCTAACTGTTCTGCTTTGGTACCCCTGGACGACTCCTGGGTTTTCTGTGACTTTTTCTTAACCCTGGAGGAGGAGCTGCCAAAGGACCCCTGCTTGTAGACTCCCCTCCGGACGGTGAGGCTCCAGGGGCCTGAAGGCTACCAGCTGTTTCTACGGTTGTGTCGCAGCCTTGGAGGAGACCTTCCGACGGAGGCTGCGGCGGCTGACGGTCTGGTGGTAGGGTACAACTGCTCCACAGGGAGGTATTTGACTTGGGCGAGTAGTGGTGAGAAATGGATGTTGGCTCCGATGCCCGATGCCCCGTGCTGCTGGCGGGGACGGAGTGGGGCTGCGGGCGTGCTTCAATGAGCTGGACTGTGCACTCTGCCTGGTTCCTCAAGGCCTGACGTAAACCCTTTTCAGCCAGGTCAAAGGCTTTGACCACCACTACACCCTCAGGACGCTGCCGGACGGGACATTTGACTTCCGAGGAAAAAGGACGAGTGCCATCTACCAGGGGGCGTTGGGGTGGACGCTGAGCTCAAGACGACACAGATATGAGTTCCACCAGAGCTCGTGGGTGATGGGCCGCCGCCTCTGGCACCGCACAAGTTTGGATCATTTCACAAACAACTCCATAGACACTGATATAGACTCTGCATCAGAGCTCCTCACCTTCAAAGTCTGCAACGCCGCCCAGTTCACCTCTGACGATGGAGTGTGTCTATTACGCAGAGAAAGGTGTGATCGACAGACAGACCCCCTAGACGGGAATAACCATAGGCACTGCGACACCCGAAACTTAACGAAAACTGATGGCTACGATACGCATGTCATCCTTCTGTCATGAAATCCTCATTCCAAGTGGAAATTTCCATTTTCTTACTCTCCAACGGGTCACCTGCACAGCAAGAGCAAGAGTGGGCGGAGCTTATTCAAATCATATTATCGCCTATTGCTGCCAATGCTAAAATATTCGTGAGATGCATGACCCACCATTACTTAGTGCATGGTGTTAGGTCATTAATAAATGATAACCCATAGCTGTAAGGGCGTTAGATTAAGTGTTGTCCAGAGCAAGATATGTCAGCTGTGGCAAGTGCTGTCATCTTGACCGCGGGCCTGGGCGAGGAAGAGCGACCTGGGTCGGTGCCGCTACGTCCTTCCTATGTGTGACCTCGCTCGCGTCGGACATGCTTCGCTACCTTACGAACCACGTTTTCATCGTGGTGGTCTTCCTGCCCTGGCAGTATCCACAAGTCACCTCGACTGTGTACTGCAGGCGGGGAAAGCCCTGGGAGGTTACAAGAGGCGTGTTGCTGCGAGGTTACGAGAGGCGGCAGGAGGATTTCCTCGTGGGCGTGAGACCACGTGGCATCCAGGCGGGCTTCAGGCGCGCCCATCTACAGCTAAGTATAGTGTTCTTGCCTAAGGTATTTTAAGACAGTTAGCTAGGTAGCTGTGTGCCTGGATTAATTCATTATTCCTCATTTCCAGCAGGGTTTTCTTTGTTGTGTTAAATAAACTTAAGAGTACGATACAGCTGTTTTTTGCTTATCCTATGAGAGTGTGATCGGTCGAATTAAGGACGAGAAAGGGCTGTGAATCTGAGAACTCAATTTTCAGATTTTTTTTTTATTGCTGAGAATGTTCGAGATATTCAGAAGTCCAGACCTTTTCAAGAACCCCACATTAATTAGCTCCCGAACAGAGTAACCTGACCTCACACTCCATAGGTAACTAAGTATTGGCTGTTAGGCTCGTGCAGTAGGTAGTAGCAAGATGTCTGTATCACAGTGGAAACAGGTAGCAGCAGAAATAGGGTTAAATGCTAAGGAAACCAAGAACTACATACTCAGAGAGCAGGAGAAAGAGAGGGAAAAAGAGAGAGAGAGAGATAAAGATAAAGAGAGCAACACCAGCTAGAATTACGGAAACTGGAAGCTGAGAGAGAGCGAGAAAAGGAGACACATGCAGTAAAATTAGTCGAGCTACAGGCGGCGAATAATGGGAATGGTGGTGCCCACTCTCATAATAATAAAGTAGTTTCCCCAAAGCTAAAGCTTAATCATTTCAAGAAAGGTGACAAAATATATATTTTTTTTATAGAGCGGTTTGAGGAAGCTGCAAATCTAATGCAGTATGAGGAGGTCACCAAGCGTGTGCAATTCATGAGTCTTTTTGAAGGTAAACATTTGGAGGTGATTCATAGATTGGATGAGGAATCTCATGATTGTAAGGATATGAAGGAGGCATTATTAGCAGCGTATGGAATGTCAGTTGGTGATTTAAAGAAACGTTTTCCTCTGCCTCCATAAATGACGATGAGACAGCAATTCAATTTGCTGCTTGCCTCAAGGGGTACTTAGAGCAATGGCTCAAGAAAGACGGTGCTGAGGAACACAGTAGAAAAGTAGAAAGTGTGAAGGATCTAATATTGCTGGCGCAGTACGTAAAATCCTGCCCAGATGAATTAGTCACGAGGCTCAAAATAGACAAAGTGAGGAAATTGGATGATATGAAGGAAATGGCTAATTCATATTTTGAGGCCTGCGGTAGGACGAAAAAGCCTGTAGTTAAAAGCAGTAACATTCAGAGTGATGCCTTTGGAAGAAAGATGGCTTCCGGCGTCGCCACCACCGGTGCGATTAGCCGCCAGTGGTCTTCAGCCATAAGTAACCGGAACCATGCACCGCGTCCGAAGATTGGAAGTTATGAGCCGCAACCGAATCAGGGTAACTACTCTAAGTGGCACAAAAATGCTGCAGTAAGGCAGGAAGGTGTAATGCAGCATGGGAATTTTGGTAGGAAGCAGGCGTCGCAACCACATGTGCCTTCCGTGAATGGCCAGTATCGTGATGAGGCGCAGAATCAATGACTATTGGCCGGAGCAGCCACAAATCAGTACGATGATCGGTTGCACCTGAGTAAAGCTTGGATAGGAGACCGAGAGGTCACGGTGATGAGGGATAGTGGTTCTACTATTTGTACTCTGAGGCACAGCTTAGCTAGGAGCCATGAATTCACAGGCGAACGGAGAAAAATATGGCTGTTGAATAGCGCGCCAGTGATAGCTCCTGAAGTCAAGATAAAAGTCAACTCACCTTAATACACAGACTGGACTATGGCGGTGACACTCGAAACACCGCTCTATGATTTAGTGATTGGCAACATTCCCGGAGCTACTAACGAGGTGGGTAAGAATGTAGTAACTCAAACACCTAAAGCGCTGTTACATCCAGAGGATTTTGGGGAAAGTGAAAGGGTACAAGGAAAAGGTGAGCCTCAGATTGGCGCACCAGAAGTGACACGAGCCGCTGCTAAGCGTAAGAGTACTGTTAGGCCTCTCATGGTTACATCTCCTGGAGATCTAACTAACAGCGAGGACGTAAGGAAGGAGGTGGAGAGTGACGCCACCCTGCAGGGCGTGCATCAACGTCTGCCGGGAAACGGTGTCATTCAGCTGAACGACAACCGCGTCAGTTTTATCAAGCAGCGTGTCTTGATATATAGGCAAATTATCTCTCCCTCTGGTGAAAAGAAATTGCAGTTAATTGTGCCTGCGAAATACAGAGAGGCTGTTGTCAAGGTAGGTATTAGTACTGCTCTAGGCGGTCACATGGGAAGAGCCAAGACACTCACTCGCGTAAAAGTACATTTTTACTGGCCAGGGATTGGCCAGGAGGTAGCTAGATTTGTGAGGTCTTGCGATGTATGTCAAAAGACTATAGATAGGGGAAGGGTAAAGCTTATCCCTTACAGCCACTGCCCATTATTGACTCTCCTTTTGAGAGAGTAGCGGTAGATTTGGTGGGTCCAATAGAGCTCCGGCCAGCGATGGTTCCAGATATATCCGTACGCTGGTAGATTTTGCCACGCGTTGGGCAGAAGCAGTGCCTCTCAAGAATATTGAGACGCAAACTGTGGCTGAAGCTCTCATGACCATATTTTACGGAGTAGGCATACCCCAAGAAATACTGAGTGATCGAGGTACTCAGTTCACCTCAAGGATGATGGAGAAAGTACTCCGTTTGCTTGCTTGTAAAGGGTTACGTACCACGCCCTACCATCCCATGGGGAATGGACTGTGTGAACGTTTCAACGGCACACTTAAGAAAATGCTTAAACGCATGGCTGCCGAACAACCCAAGGAATGACCAGGTACCTTGTTGCCTTGTTGTTCGCGTACAGAGAAGCTCCGCAGAGTTCTACATGGTTCTCCCCGTTTGAGCTAATGTATGGAAGGTCTGTTAGGGGCCCGCTACAGTTACTGAGAGACTTGTGGGATGACGATGTTCCGGACCCGAACATCAAGAACACGTCCTTTATGTTAGATTTAGGTGACAGGTTGAGGGAGGGGGGTTGCTAAGGAGGAGTTACTCAAAGCAAAACAAGTACAGAAAAGTTACTGACCGGAAGGCAAAGTTGCGTAAGCTCAGTGTAGGAGAACAGTGCCTAGTTTTGCTTCCCACAGCGAGCAACAAGCTGTTAGCTCAGTGGAAGGGACGTTACGAGGTTCAGGATAAGGTCAATGACCTTAATTACATTCCCCTGGTTGATGGACACCCTAAACGGTTCCACATCAACATGCTGCAACAATACTACCGGCCAGAAGCTTGAGAGAAAGTGAGTATGATGATGAGAAGGTGAGGTGTCTGGAGTTAGTTACAGCTCACTATTCTCAACCTCAGATCGTAGATATGGGAACGGCGGTACCTCCCTCATATCACCGACGAAGGATCTTTGTTTACTACAGAATCATATTTAAGACGATTGACATGATCAGCACCGTGGAAGGAAAAGCCAGAGTGGAGTTCGAACTACTCTTCGAGTGGTATGACTCTTGTCTTGGACTTAACAGTCTTCTTAAAAGCAACTTTCCCGTGAGAGGAGGTCTGGACGCCTCCCTCTATTATTTTCGCGGGGCACTACTCTGGATCAGCCGTTTACCCTCGCCGCAACAGCAGTGTGTGTAGTGTTACCCCAGCTCCCAGGAGAGTGGAGATGCACCTTAAAGATCCACTGATTGGTACGTGTATAATATGTGGTTGGGAAGAGGAACAACGGGAAGGGTGGGGTGGGAATAAGGCCGAAAATAGTGAGAGATACGAGGGCCGAATAGAGTGGCAATGCGGGACAAGGGAATGTGGGAGGGAATAAGAGGCAATGGAAATGTAATGGCAGTGGATGAGCGTAGATATGGGGGAACAGGTCATGGGTGAGGAAAGGCAGAGTGGGAATGCAGAGGGTGGGGATCAGCCAAGAATGGGGATGTGAGAAAGGAATAAAGAGTTGAAAGCGAGGAAACAAACGAGGAGGAGAGTGAAGAAAGGGAGAGGAGGAGGGGGATGTAAGGAAAAAAAATCAGATAGAAAAGGATGGGAAGTGGGAGAGAATGAAAGGACAAGGAAGAAAAAGAAGGGAGTGGGGAGGTATGGGGGGAAGCCAAATAAGAAAAAAAAAATAGTAAACTATAGAGAGGTTTTCTCTGTGTAAGATAAGAGGTTGAAACATGTGGCACTGATATACTTGTTTACTTCAACTTACTGATCAAGAACACAAGAACACAACACAAGAGCGCAGGAGTCTACAAGAGGCCGGTAGGCCTGTACGAGGCAGCTCCTTTGACCCTAAGCTCCCGTGTATCTAACCCCACCTAATATCGCTGTCCATGAATTCATCTAGTCTATTTTTGAATGTGACAATTGTATTGGCACTCACCACATGACTGCTAAGCCTATTCCACTCATCCACCACCCTGTTAATAAACCAATTTTTGCCTATGTCCCTGTTGAATCTGAATTTATCCAGTTTAAACCCATTACTTCGTGTCCTACCCGGTTCTCTTACCAACAAAACCTTATGAATGTCTCCCTTATTAAAGCCCTTCATCCATTTATAAACCTCGATCATGTCTACACGCACCCTTCGCCTTTCTAGAGAATGCAAGTTTAACTGTTTGAGTCTTCCCTCGTATGGCAAGTTTCTCAACCCCTGAATCATCTTAGTCATCCTCCTCTGCACCGATTCTAACATTTTGATATCCATTCTATAGTAAGGTGACAAGAACTGAACCGCATAGTCAAGATGAGGTCTAACTAATGCTAAATATAGTTTGATGAAGAATTTGGGGCTTCTGTTGCTTACGCTCCTTGAAATAAATCCCAGTACCCTATTAGCTCGATTTCTAGCTTGAATGCATTGTGCCCTTGGACGGAGATCAGAGCTCACTAAGACCCCTAAATCCCTCTCGCACCCAGACCTACTTATGAGAGTGTCATTTAAGCAATAGTTATGTGAGGGGTTGTTCCTACCTACACTCAGAATATTGCACTTCCCTACAACTCCATCTGCCATTTATCCGCCCAGTCATACAATCTGTTGAGTTCACCTTGGAGAATACTAGCGTCCTGATCCGACTCAATTACTCTACCGATCTTGGTATCATCTGCAAATTTACTAACATCACTAATAATTCCTGTATCTAAGTCATTGATATAAATAATAAACAAAAGTGAACCTAATACCGAACCTTGTGGGACCCCACTCGTAACACATCCCCAGTCAGATCTTTTACCATTGATTTGCACTCTTTGCTTCCTATTGCTAAGCCACGCCTTGACCCAGTTCAAAACTTTACCCTCTACTCCGTGAGCCTGTAATTTAAGCAACAGTCGTTGGTGAGGAACTTTGTCAAACGCTTTACTAAAATCAAGATAGATTACATCATAATTTTCATCTCTGTCAACCGCCTCAAATACTTTATTGTAGAAGGACAAGAGATTGGTGAGGCATGACCTACCTTTTGTGAACCCATGCTGCGAGTCGTGAATTAAGCTATGTTTCTCTAAATGCTCCCGAATGTTCCTGGCTATTATGGACTCCAGCATCTTCCCTATAACCGATGTTAAGCTAATTGGGCGATAGTTTGAAGCAACTGACCTGTCCCCCTTTTTAAAAATCGGCGTCACATTAGCTACTTTCCATAGGCTCGGCACATAGCCAGTATTTACCGACATCTTAAAGATGTCGGTTAGTGGGTCACTGAGTACATCACCTAATTCCTTTAATACCCTCGGAAATATCCCGTCAGGACCTGGCGACTTGTTCTTCTTAAGCTTATCTATCTCATCCTGAACTACTTGCCTGGTAATGATTATATCCCTCAATTTATCGCCATCCCCGCCCTCATACACCTGAACTCTTTCCGGTATAGTCGTTCGATCCTCCTGTGTGAATACTGAAAGGAAGTAGTCGTTCAACAATGTGCTCATATTTTCGTAATTTTCTACTAGCTCCCCTGTGTTTGTTTTCAGCGGTCCAATTTTCTCCCGTGTTTTTGTTCTATACATCTGAAAGAAGCCCTTAGGATTACTTTTCGCCTCATTTGCTACTCTGATCTCATAGTTCCTTTTTGCTATCCTGGTGTTTTTCTTAACTAATCTAGATAGTTCAACGTACCGGCCTCTGAGATATGTTTCACCATTCTTTATTTTCTGATAAATTCCCTTCTTTAACCCAATCTCGTGTTTTAGTCCACGAGTCATCCACTTAGGATCATTGTTTTCTTTTCTAAGTGTTCGCTGTGGTATATACTGTCCTTGCCCCTCTACTAAATTATTGTAAGACATTTCTACCTGGTTTTCCTGGCTCTCCAATCCGCAGTTCTGGTCTTCATGAATCCCTAAATTATCCCAGCTTACCCCTTCAAGATGTCTTCGAGACCCCTCGTAATTTGCTCTTCTAAAACCTGGCACTAACACTGGGTTTGGTTCGCGGGTTACCGCCCAGTCTAAACTAAAACGAACCGTTCTCTGGTCACGTAGCAAGTTCCCATTATTGGTTAGGACTAAGTCTAATATGTTATCTCCTCTGGTAGGCTCAGTAACTACCTGCTTAAGGAAATTATCTTGTATAACTTCAAGAAAGTCCTCGGCTTCCAGGTCACCCACTAGGTCTTCCCAGTCTATATTCCTATAATTAAAGTCCCCTATTACGCAGACATTTCTACTCATACTCGCCCTGCCAATCTCCTGTAGTAATATACTCGTGTCCTGCCTGTTAAGGTTGGGTGGCCTGTATATAACTCCTAGAGTTAGTTTTTCTTTCCCTTTGTAAACGTCCACCCAAACTGATTCTGAATCCATATTAGTTTTGACTGAATTGTTAACTAAACATTTAAGTGAGTCTTTAACATATAGCGCAACTCCACCTCCCTTTCTGCCCCTTCTGTCCTTGTGAAACATCTGATAACCCGTTATTTCAAATTCTGATCTAAAATTTCTATTAGCAGTGTCTATCCATGTCTCAGTGGTCGCTATTATGTCAAAATTTTCTGAACAAGCTCCACCCCTTAGTAAGTCTATCTTGTTTCTGAGGCTCCTGCTGTTAGTATAGAAGATTCTTAGCCCGTCCTCTGTTACTCCCCTAGAATTACTTCTAAGCTGCCTGGTTATATTATGAGCTAGATGTCCCGTCCCATTACTCCTCCCATTGCTCCCATTACTCCTCCCTCCCTCGCCTATACTAAAAAATCCCTCAGGGTACCAAGTGCTCGCTCAAGGGAGTCTGAGAGTGCCTCAACACCCTTGAACGTCAAGTGTATCCCGTCACGGGCGTAGAGGGCGTCGTTGCCAAAGAAGAGGTCCCAATTGTCGACGAACAGCCACCCATTGCGCCCACAGTGCTCAGCAGGTCTGCTGTTCACTGCTATCGCCCTGGACAGCCATCCATCGCCAACGCCCCTCCTTGGCAGGACGCCACACACTACTGGCGACCCACCAGCGTCACGTATCCTGCCTAACAATTCTCTAATACGCCTGAGATGGTCCTCGCTTGGCACACGAGAAACGTCGTTTCCGCCACAGCTGAGAAAGACAATGGGGTTTGATCCCTCGCTTGCCATACACGCCTCAATCCTGTCTGATATATGGCCCACCCCTGCCCCTGGGAAACACACCCTCGTCCTGTTCTTATCCTTGGAGCAAAAATACCTGTCAACATAACGAACCTGACTATCACCAACAACAAGAACCCGACGGTCGGAAGGGGGGCCAGGAGGGGTGGGTGAAGGGGGGATGGGAGAGCGGGAAGGGAGGGGAGGGACCTGCTGTGAAGAACGAGGAGAAATTGTGGAAGAGGTGGAAGGTGGAAAGGAGGAGGAGGAGGAGGAGGAGGAGGAGGAAGAGGAAGAAGGAGTAAGGGAGGGTGAGGTGGTGGAGGGAGGAACGGAAGAGGAGAGTGTGGAGTAAGAGGGTGAAAGGGAAGGTAAGGGACAGGTGTTGGAGGGAGGACGAGCGAGGAGGCGGAGGACAAGGAGGAGAAAGGGGGAGGAGGAGGAGGAGGAGAGGGGAGGAAGAGGGGAGAGGGGGGGGAAGAGGAAGGCGAGGGAGGAGGGGGGGGGGAGGGGAGGAGAAGGAGGAGGAGGAGGAGGAGGAGGAGGAGGAGGAGGAGGAGGAGGGGTGAAGGAGAGGAGGGAGGGAGGAGGAGAGGGAGGAGGGGAGGAGGAGAGGAGGGGGAAGGTGAAGGACAGGTGGGAGGGGACGAGCGAAGAGGCGGAGGACAAGAAGGAGAAAGAGGGAGAGGAGGAGGAGGAGGGTGGGCGGGGAGAGGGGAGAGGGGGGACGGAAGAGGAAGGCGAGGAGGAGGAGGAGGAAGAAGAGGAAGAAGAGGAGAAGGAGGGGTGGGAAGCGGGGAGATCGGAGATGGTCGAGGAGGAGGAGGAGGAGGAGGATGATATCAAGATGATACCAAGTACTGATGTCATTTTTTTTCTTTTTCCCTTCTTCCACTTTTCCTTTACTTTCCCTGCCTCTGTCTTTTAATATATTCCTTTTCTCCTCCTTTCACTGTCCGTTTCTTTATTTTCTTCGTCAACACATATTTGTTCTTCACTTTCATTTTTAATACATTCCTCTTCTTACCTTCACTTCCAATCTTCTCTTCCTTCACTTCAATTTTTACAGGTTTCTGAGGCTACTGACAGCAACCTCTACTCTGTTCCCTCTTACTATCTCTATCCTAAATTTCAAGCTAAAGCTGGATGTTGCGCCTACGTGCGCAACGACATCACTTGCTCTCGTGCCCACGACCTTGACTCTTCTGAATTTTCCACCATCTGGCTAAGACTTCATTGTCACTCTATTACTAAATACATCTGTGCTGTTTATCTCTCGCCTAACTCTACTAACTATGTAAAATTCTTTGACTATTTGAACTCTAAAGTGGAGCACATCTTGACTCACTCTCCCTTTGCTGAAATGTCCATCTTGGGAGATTTCAATGTTCACCACCAGCTTTGGCTTTCATCCTCTTTCACTGACCAGCCTAGTATACAAGCCTACAACTTTGCTCTCCTCAACGACCTAGAGCACTTGGTTCAGCACCCTACTAGTATTCCCGACCGTCTTGGAGACAGGCCCAACATTCTAGACCTCTTCCTTACCTCTAATCCTTTTGCTTACTCTGTCAAACTGTTCTCTCCGTTGGGCTCCTCCGATCATAACCTTATTTCTGTATCCTGTCCTATCGCTCCTGTACATCCTCTGGACCCACCGAAGAGGCGATGTTTCTGGCATTTTGCTTCAGCTCGGTAGGACGACCTGAGGATGTAATTTTCCGATTTTCCGTGGAATGATTACTGCTTCCAGGAGAGAGACCCCTCTGTGTGTGCTCAGCGCATCACAGAGGTGATTGTCTCTGGAATGGAGGCATACATTCTAAGTACTTTATTTACTCCTCATGCTAAAAAGCCTTGGTTTAATCACGCTTGTTCTCGTGTTATTAAAGATAGAGAGGCAGCTCACAAAAGGTTCCAGAGCCTTCGAACTCCCGCTAACTTTGATCTTTACATTTCAGCCCGGAATCTTGCCAAATCTATTCTCCGACTTACCAAAACTTCTTTCATTAATAGAACATGTCAACACCTTGCTTCTTCTAATTCTTCCCGTGACTTCTGGCATCTAGCCAAAAAATATCTCCTCCAATTTCACTTCTTCCTCTTTCCCTCCTCTCCTTAACCCTGACGGCAGCACTGCCATCTCATCTGTCTCTATAGCTGAACTCTTCGCTCAAACTTTCTGTAAGAACTCCACCCTGGACGATTCTGGGCATATTCCTCCTACTCATCCCCCCTGTGACTCCTTTATGCGTGTTATTAAGATTCTTTCAAATGATGTTTTCTATGCCCTCTCTGGCCTCAACTCTCAGAAGGCTTATGGACCTGATGGAGTGCCTCCTACTGTCCTTAAAAACTGTGCTTCTGTGCTGACACCCTGCCTGGTCAAACTCTTTCGTCTCTGCCTATCAACATCTATCTTTCCTTCCTGCTGGAAGTATGCCTTTGTACAGCCTGTGCCTAAGAAGGGTGACCGCTCCAATCCCTCAAACTACCGCCCTATAGCTTTACTTTCCTGTCTATCTAAAGCTTTTGAATCAATCCTTAACCGAAAGATTCAAAAGCACCTTTCCACTTCTAACCTTCTATCTGATCGCCAGTATGGATTCCGCAAGGGGCGTTCTACTGGCGATCTTCTTGCTCTCTTAACTGACTCTTGGTCATCCTCTCTTAGCCGTTTCGGTGAAACTTTCTCTGTTGCGCTAGACATATCGAAAGCCTTCGATAGAGTCTGGCACCAGTCTTTGCTTTCTAAACTGCCCTCTTTCGGATTCTATCCCTCTCTCTGTTCCATTATCTCCAGTTTCCTTTCCGGCCGTTCTATCTCTGCGGCGGTACACGGTCATTGTTCTTCCCCTTAACCTATCAACAGTGGCGTTCCACAGGGTTCTGTCCTATCACCCACTCTCTTCCTGTTATTCATCAATGATCTTCTTTCCATAACAAACTGTCCTGTCGACTCATATGCCGACGACTCCACTCTGCATTATTCAACTTCTTTCAATAAAAGACCCTCTCAACAGGAAGTACACGACTCCATACTGGAGGCTGCAGAACGCTTAACCTCAGACCTTGCTATCAATACCGATTGGGGCAGAAGGAACCTTGTGTCCTTCAATGCCTCAAAAACTCAATTTCTCCACCTATCAACTCGACACAATCTGTCAAACACCTATCTCCTATTCTTCGACAACACTCAGCTGTCACCGTCTTCAACACTAAACATCCTCGGTCTATCCTTAACTCAAAATCTCAACTGGAAACTTCATATCTCCTCTCTCGCTAAATCAGCTTCCTCGAGGTTGGGCGTTCTGTATCGTCTCCGCCAGTTCTTCTCCCCCGCGCAGTTGCTATCCATATACAGGGGCCTTGTCCGCCCTCGTACGGAGTATGCATCTCACGTGTGGGGAAGCTCCACTCACACAGTTCTTCTGGACAGAGTGGAGTCTAAGGCTTGTAGCAAGTCGCTACGAACAGGAGCTCCGTGATCTAGAGAGGACAAGTGAGACCAATGGTGATAGCTAACCAACTGATTTATTTACACAAAATCAGGCATATATATAAACTCGGGAGGATTGCCGTACGAGCGTTAAACACAGGCCGGTGTTGGCTTCTCCCCCGCGCAATTCCTATACATATACAGGGGCCTTGTCCGCCCTCGTATGGAGTATGCATCTCACGTGTGGGGAGGCTGCACTCACACAGCTCTTTTGGACAGAGTGGAGTCTAAGGCTCTTCGTCTCATCAGCTCTCCTGCTCCTACTGATAGTCTTCTACCTCTTAAATTCCGCCGCGATGTTGCCTCTCTTTCTATCTTCTACCGATATTTCCACGCTGACTGCTCTTCTGAACTTGCTAACTGCATGCCTCCTCCCCTCCCGCGGCCCCGCTGCACACGACATTCTACTCATGCTCATCCCTATACTGTCCAAACCCCCTATGCAAGAGTTAACCAGCATCTTCACTCTTTCATCCCTCACGCTGGTAAACTCTGGAACAATCTTCCTTCATCTTTATTTCCTCCTGCCTACGACTTGAACTCTTTCAAAAGGAGGGTATCAAGACACCTCTCCTCCCGAAATTGACCTTTCTTTCGGCCACCTCTTTTGATTCTTTTTTGGGAGCAGCGAGTAGCTGTTTTTTTTTATTATTGTTTTCTTTTTTATGTGCCCTTGAGCTGCCTCCTTTGTTGTAAAAAAAAACTTCTGTGCTTTCATTAATTTTCCCTTTACCTTTACTCTGCATTTCTTTTCACTTTTCTCCGGACCACTTCTCTCCTTCCCTCCAAACTATACTCCTCCCCTCCAATCTTCTCTTTACAGGCATAGTGCGTACAGAGATAAACATCACACAAGTACTGAAGCCTGAAGTGGAGTTCCCATGCTAGTTACAGCTGTCCAGGTACCCTTTGAGCGTACAGGTATGGAACCATACTGGAGGCTCTTATTTCTCGTGGACGGAGGCTACCAGAATATCGAGTACAAAAAGGACAAGGACCTCCTTGATTTCTGTCTTCAGGGCGTAACAGTACAGCTGGAGTTTCGAAGTATTATAACCTTAAGCCTTCACCGGGCGGCGCAACCTGATTACCACATCACAAATAGCTTCTTACCAAGCTCCATCATGTTTCTCATCTGCTACTTGTCTCTTTTCTTACCCACCATGTGTTTCAACGAGAGAATAATGGTTTTCGTGACCACCCTCCTTGTCCTCGCACCCTCTTCTCTCAAGCGACGAACACCTACGTCCTAACACCGTACTTCTAGTTAACTGACGTGTGGTATATCGTGTTGGTCGTCCTATGCTTTGCTGTGGTGGTTGCCAATGCGCTTGTCAATTGTCTAAGTGTTTCGAAGGGGATATCACAGACTGACCTGAAGAAAAAGGTGGTGGCGGCCAAAAGGTGCAACACTGCCTGCCAACTGTTGTTCGCCGCCTGTTTCATGGCCCTGATCGTGACGTGTGTCTTGCTTAGCAAAGACATCCGGTAGATCAGGAGTTTTCAAACTCTTTTTCCCCACGTGCCCTTTTAACATTCTTAGTGACTTCCGTATAACCCCTCTCTTTACTATAAAGAAGACGGCTCAAGGGCAACAAAAAAAGTGTAGAAAAAAAGCCCGCTACTTGTCGCTCCCACAACAAACGATAGTATGGAGTGGCCAAAAGAGAGGTGAATTTCGGGTGGAGAGGTGTCGTGATACACTCTTCTTGAAAGAGGTCAGGTTATAGGCAAGAGGAAATACCGACGAAGGAAGGTTGTTCCAGAGTTTACCAGTGTAAGGGATGAAAGAGTGAAGACGTTGGTTAACTCTTGCATAAGGGGTTTGGACAGTATAGGGATGAGCTAGAGTAGAAAGTCGAGTGCAGCGGGGTCGCGGGAGAGGGGGAGGCATGCAGTTAGCAAATTCAGAAGAGCAGTCAGCATGAAAATATCGATAGAAGATAGAAAGAGAGCTAACATGGTGGCGGAATTTAAGAGATGGAAGACTATCAGTAAGAGGAGGAGAGCTCATGAAACGAAGTCTTAGACTCCACTCTGTCCAGGAGAGCTGTGTGAGTGGAGCTCCCCTACACATGAGATGCATACTCCATACGAGGGCGGACAAGGCCCCTATAAATGGAAAGCATCTGTGCGGGGGAGAAGAACTGGCGGAGACGATACAGAACACCCAACCTCGAGCAAACTGATTTAGTGAGAGAAGAGATGTGAAGTTTCCAGTTGAGATTTTGACCAAAAGATAGACCAAGGATATTTAGTGTTGAAGAATGTGACAGCTGAGTGTTATCGAAGAATAGGGGATAGGTGTTTGGAAGATTGTGTCGAGTTGCTAGGTGGATGAATTGGGTTTTTGAGGTACTGAAGGACACAAGGTTCCTTTTACCTGTTACTTCTTTTGTTATATTATTCGTTTTTATAGTAACTGCGGGTAAGTGTTATGTTTTGTGATAAGGGTACGAACTGCTATCTCTTGTCAGGTCCTGTGTACCGTTGCCTGCTTTCTCCAGTTGATTGAAGTGGCTGAGATAACACAATAGCCCTTTAAGTTAAGTGATGTGGATTATGTTTTGGCCGTGCGGAGCCGTTAAGTTCACTTTGAGTTCACTTAATTTACTCTCTCTCTGGTATATTAAACACTTGTAGCGTTTTAACTATATTAACAGTTTTACACGATAATTACAGTTTTTGTGAGCAGTCGTACACACAACCCCGAGCAGTGATCTGCTCGTCACCGACGCCCACTGTCTTTTGCTGGCTTCAGTCCGGCTGCAGGAATAATCTGGTGCCAAGGGTTGTTGAATCAGCACCGTTCCCACAGCAAGGAGCACCTCCTAAGCACAACCTAGAACCTACGTGTTAGTAAACATCCTGTGCAGCGGAACTGCCATGATGTTGCGACACATACAGTCACACATTCACATGTACATTATAATATACACATTACATCGCTAGGTCACCTAAAAGTCGCGACCCCGCAACTCACCCGACCTTTAAAATCAATGTACCAATCCATGTTACAATCGCGCAATGTGTACTAGCTAAACGAGGTCTTGTTATGGTTGCTTTAAAAACACTATATACAAGTCAGAGCCCGCCTAACGATACAACATCGGGAAATGCCAATGATAATAAAAATAATCATGGAAGTAACAAGAAATGGGTAAAGTACATACAGGTTGAGGTAAACAGGGCTAGAGTCGTGGACATGTAAGCTGAGTACTATTCCGAGAAAACAAAATAATAGTTCGAAAAATTATTTACATGATACATCCTACAAAAATTAAATTGACCGAACTGTCATTAGGATACATGGTAATGGAGCTATTTGGAATAGTAAAAGAAAAAAGGAAAAATCCTTGAAAAAGAGCCGCTACAAACTGAACCTTCGAGTCACACCTTGACACAAAACTGTCGCAGAGAAACACTCATCCGGTGCGTGACAATCAATTGCCAGTGTCGTTACCCTTGGCACGATTTTTGAAACGGGCGGGGTCTACAACAATAGATGAGGGTGTGTGAAAAGAGGTAATGTTATCCGTAGAGTCTCCTAATAGTTACAATTGGATAACAAGGACAAGGCTGGAGGGCCTTAGAATCATCGGCTGTCAGCACCACTAACTTCTAATACTCCATTTTTCAGGTCTACATTACCCTAAAAGAAAATCCTGTCACCAAGTTGTGAAATCACCGTTGTAACAAATCTCACTGAAACATATAAATCCAGCATAATTGATTAAAGTAATTCCAGCATTAATAAACATCAAATTAAAAAGACAAATTTCCACCTATCCTCCGATCTAACGAACGTGGATGACTGACATCACTGACGTCAAAAATAATTGCCGTAACGGATAACAGTGGTATGTCAAGGAAAAGGTAAATAAAACTTGTCTGCATACTTCCAGAGCTGACAGATATCCACATGCTGGTTACAAGAAAAGTTAGGGACAGCATCTGCTCAAGTGTAGTTAAGTATGTCTGCAGAGAAACATGTCTGTTTCAGGCAGAAGCACATGAGGTTCAAGGTTAAAAAGTACGTATCCCTCTGTTAGTCTACACCCTCGATTATTACGGTCCCAAACAACTAAGGAGACTGATTACCCTACATCAACTCAGCAATGAAAATAAAATAGTGAGTAAGAGTGAAAAGTATTACTCAAGCACTCCCCTCGCATGGAAAAGATGCAGGCAAAAGCTCAGGAACCAAACATAACTTAGTAATTGCGAGGACGCAGGTTATAGCCGTGTGATGGAAAGATAGACAAATCATCGTCAGGCTGAGGCAAACAGGCGGTTCTCGCTGGTTCAACTAAAGTCGAATCAAGGACCTCAGGCTGGGCGTTTGTCTTTTTGAGGCGATCACTATGCACAATTTCATATGAATTAAAAATGAGGTCATAAAGCTCAAATTTGTGACCACCTAGTTGTCTAACTATTTGGCGTGGGCCCACGAATTTAGGGGACAACTCCGAATGTCTCTCTGGGACTCGAAGCATAACAAAGTCACCCACTTTTAAAGAAACAGGGGCATGTGTTGCTGCAAGCACATAGCCTCAGATGTAGCCTGCAGTCTCTCTCTGACGTTTCTATGAATATCTGTGAAAACTTTGAGATGAACCTTAGAATAATCATCTACATTATATACAGGTGAATGAGAACTACTCAGCAGGTCATATGAGAGTCTCTTCTCAACCCCAAAAATTGTGTAGTGGGGAGATTGTCCCGTTGACTCACAAACACGGATGTTTATGCTCGCTGCAACATATGCTAGCAAGTCCTCCCAGGTATGCTGAAGTCCGCTAACGACCGGGCGCAAGACATCTAAAATCTTTCTATTTGCGCGTTCAACAAGGCCGTTACTGGCTGGTTGGTAACTGGCTGTAAAATTGTGTGTAATGCCAAACAGTTTGCATATTTCCGCTAAAAGTTGATTTCGAAACTCTGTTCCATTATCACTTAATAACACACTAGGTGTGGAGTATGGACAAATGAGATGAGTTATTAGGGCATGAGCAATGGACTTAGCAGATTTATCTTTCACCGGGGCTAACACAACGTACCGCGACACGTGATCTACACAAACCAAGAGGTACCTAGAGCCCTGGTGGCTGGCGGGAAGCTGTAGCAAGTCAATAGAAACTTCATCCCAAGACCGGTCAGGGGGCGGGTATTCTAGGATCGGCGCAGGCCTAGGCACCGTCCCTTTATGTTGGGCACACTTGACACACTAAGCCACATACGCGTCAATATCTACTCGCATAGTTGGCCAAAAATAAACCGCTCGGGCCGCTGTTACTGTGCGCTCCCTCCCCGGGTGACCAGCAATGACCGCGTCATGAATTATGTTCAGCTACGCCGGTACATAACACTCCGGTATCACAAACTGTGCGACAGACTTCTTTTTGCGGGTCCAGTAGCGGCACAAGACGTCGTCCTGTGACAAGGAAAATTGTGAAAAAGACACAGGTAGTGGCGGGAGAGTTGTTTCATCATCCGACTCCAGAGCGTATATTACTTTACCTCAAACATCATGTCGACGCTGGGCTGTTGCTAAATCCTTTAGAGTGAAATTTTGAATTTCAGTAGGAGTTTCTACCGCTGAGCCAACAGGTACGTTTCTAGACAGTGAATCCGCGACGATATTCGCTCGGCCAGGTAAATACTTAAAGGTTGGCCCAAATTCCTGGATGGTCAGGTACCACCGTGCGAGTCGACCGGTGAGGTTTCTACCCTTAAAAAGCTCGGTGACTGGCGCGTGGTCCGTAAAGACAGTGATAGGATAGCCAAGGATAATATCCCTAAAATGTTTAGGAGCCCAAACAACCGCTAGGGTTTCCTGGTGGGTCATTGAATAGTTCGACTCAGCCTGGTTTAAAGTATGACTTGAGTACGGAATTGCACGATTTTTACCGCGAGGGTCCGGTTGCATCAAAACAGCACCAAGACCTAGGGCTTAGGCATCTGTATATAGTGTAAAAAGAATATTGTAGTCCAGGAATGCCCGGAATGGCTGGAGCGTTGATTAACGCTGATTATTTATGGCAGATATTTTATCGTCCATTGTGTGGATTCCATTTCCATCAACAGTGTGGCCTAAAAAGGTGATTTTGGGCTTTAAAAATTCACATTTAATCAGCTTGGCCATAAGGCCAGCGTCTCTAAGTTTAAGCAGAACCGCTTCTAATTTAGCTAGGTGACTCTCGCCATCCTTGCTACAGATGATAAAACATCTAAATATCCATAGACTTCTTTGCCTATCATGTCTGAGAACAATCCTCTGAAAAGTAATGGGTGCGGTTTTGAGGCCGAATGGCATCCTTAACCATTCAAAATATATATATATATATATATATATATATATATATATATATATATATATATATATATATATATATATATATATATATATATATATATATATATATATATATATATATATATATATATATATATATATATATATATATATATATATATATATATATATATATATATATATATATATATATATATATATATATATATATATATATATATATATATATATATATATATATATATATATATATATATATATATATATATATATATGTATATATATATATATATATATATATATATATATATATATATATATATATAATGTACTGACAACAGACATATAATGGTTAGGGAGTCGATAACCATTATATGTCTGTTTTCAGTACATTATTTGTCGCGAGGGGAGCCGCGTCCCACTTAAAAAGGAATAGGTGACAGCAGGTTTGTGGCAATCAGTGGGGGTGTGTTGTCAGGCAAGAAACAAGTATTCGTTTCTGCATTCATATCTTTTACACTGGTCCGCCTGGCTCGATGCCTTAACCTTGCCTCGATTCGAGGTGTGGTATCGACTCCCTAACCATTATATGTCTGTTTTCAGTATATATATATATATATATATATATATATATATATATATATATATATATATATCTATATATATATATATATATATATATATATATATATATATATATATATATATATATATATATATATATATATATATATATATATATATATATATATATATATATATATATATATATATATATATATATATATATATATATATATATATATATATATATATATATATATATATATATATATATATATATATATATATATATATATATATATATCTATATATATATATATTGGCATTATCTTCCGGTGGGGCCTGATGGTCGGCCCAAGGCTTCTTCCAGGTGGGGCCTGATGGTCGGCCAGCCCGTTCTGGCGCAGGCGAGTGTTTATAGTGGCGCCATCTTGCATTGGCTCATGCTGCCCCCCGGAACTCGTTCTTGATTCGCTTGGACGGCTTCCTCTAGAGTCCGGGTTGATGGGTGGTCTTCAGGACAGCATGTGGGTAGTTTTATATATATATATATATATATATATATATATATATATATATATATATATATATTTATATATATATATATATATATATATATATATATATATATGCCTGTTCCGAGCATTAGTGTGGTGGAAGTTCTTACCAATCAGCAATATAAGTCATTTCGAAAACTATTCAGGTCAGAAGGACATGGAAGAATACGTGAACAACAGTCGTATGAACGCTAATGCAGTATGGGCAGCAGATGTAGAGATTGTTGCAGCAACTTCCCTGCTCAATACGCCCATTGTGATCCATACAGAAGACCAAGCAGGTGTAAGAAGATGGCTGTCATATGACCCACTGTGTGTGGTTCCACCAGTTACGTATCATCGGTGACAAGTGTATTTAACTAAATATCAGGAACATTTTAATCATGTTCTTAGTGTGTGTCTCTCAAAGGACTCTGAAGAATAGGAATTTCCAATGTGTTTGTATGCAGAGTAATGACATGTAATCTGTTAGATCCTTTTGTCTTTGCAATATAATAGTCACACTGTATCATATTTCATCATTTAAACCCCAGCGGACTTTCCATCATGGAGATTCTCTCTACAACTTATAATCAGCAAATAGGTTAAGTAGGTACTGGTGTATATAACCAGCCACGTTTCCTAACTTACGCATGAATATAGAATATGCTTCCGTATATAACCTTTTCATGTAATGAAAGCAATCAAATTTTTTTTTTATTATTATTTTGTTTGTAGGAAAATAATCTAAGGGAATGTTCTGAACCTGTAGGGGAGCAATTTGAACCTGGAGGGAGTGTAGTGAGCCTGATCAGGGGGAGTGATTTCAATCTAGGTTCATATCACTCAAGACTAGTATTTGACGGGATTACTTTGGACCTGCTACACCGTTCGAGAAACGCTGCACTAGAGTGAATTCAAAATGAGAAGTGATTTGAACTTATAAAGGGGAATGTTGTTAAACTAGGGGGAATACTAATTTAAACCTAGGGTCATATCACTCTAGAGAATGAGATTGCATCTTATTTAATCACTTAATCTCAGCGAACTTTCCGTCATGGAGGTTCTCAATACAACTTGCAGTCAACATAGAAGTTTCATATTATACAACCAGTCACTTTTTCTGACATCTGCATGAGAATATAATATGCTTTCGTATATATATATATATATATATATATATATATATATATATATATATATATATATATATATATATATATATATATATATATATATATATATATATATATATATATATATATATATATATATATATATATATATATATATATATATATATATATATATATATATATATATATATATATATATATATATATATATATATATATATATATATATATATATATATATATATATATATATATATATATATATATATATATATATATATATATATATATATATATATATATATATATATATATATATATATATATATATATATATATATACAGCTAAGGAGACAGTTCAAGGGTGTAAAGAAAAAGAAAAAGCCCGCTACTTACTGCTCCTGAATAGAGGTCAAAGGAGTCTTCAAAAAGAGAGGTCAACTTCGGGAGAAGAGTTGTCCTGATACCCTCCTCTTGAAAGGTTCAAGTCGTAGGCAGGAGGAAATACAGATGAAGGAAGATTGTTCCAGAGCTTACCAGCGTGAGGGATGAAAGAGTGAAGATTCTGGTTAACTCTTGCATAAGGGGTATGGACAGTATAGAGATGAGCATGAGTAGAAAATCGTGTGAAGCGGGGCCGCGGGAGGGGGGAAGGCATGCAGTTAGCACGTTCAGAAGAGCAGTCAGCATGAAAATATCGATAGAAGATAGAAAGAGAGGCAACATGGCGGCGGAATTTGAGAGGTATATGATTATCAGTATGAGGAGGAGAGCAGATGAGACGAAGAGCCTTTGACTCCACTCTGTCAAGGAGAGCTGTGTGAGTTCCCCCCCCCCCCCCACACACACACACAAACACACACATGAGATGCATACTCCATATGAGGGTGGACAAGGCCCCCGTAAATGGATAGCAACTGTGCGGGGGAGAAGAACTGGCGGAGACGGTACAGAACGCCCAGCCTCGAGGAAGCTGATTTAGTAAGATATAACCTTTTCATATACTATACTTGATATAACCTTTTCATATACTAAAGGCAGTCAACTTAGGATATTTATATTGTTTTGTTTATAGGGAAAAAAGACGAAAGTGTTATGAACCTATAATCGAGTAATCTGAACCTGGAGGGAGTACAGGAAGTTCAGATCACTTCCCAGGTTGAAATCATTCGAGTGATTTCATCCTAGGTCCAGATCACTCTAGAGTGATTTCATCCTAGGTCCAGATTACTCGAGTGATTTCAACCTAGGTCCAGACTACTCTAGTGATTTCAATCCGGGGAGTGATCTGAACCTCCTACACCGGTCAAGCGAACCATGTGGACGCAGGTCATTCGTCACAGACGCGACCACTCTTCTCGTCCGTAACACGGAGAGAGAGAACGCCGGTTCTGGAGGGGTTATATATTCGCGCCTCCAGGGACGAAGACGAACCAAATGGACGCTAATCACTCGTCACAACACGGCCGCCCTTCTCACCCGGCGGTGGCACGGGGATACAAAGCGCCGGTGCGGGAAGGGGGTCAGAGAAACGCTGCTTCCAAGGACGAGGAACTTAAGCAAGGCACAGGAAAACCAGGCCAAGCAAAAGTGGTCACACAGTTCACTGTGGCAGCAGAGCAAGGGAGTGTGTCATGACGGAGCGAGGCGGCTTGAAAAAATAGAGCTGGAGCACCTCTCTCTCCCTGTGTCCAGGTGGCCCTGCCAGCACCCTGCTCGGTTACTTCACTCGACTGTTTCACACGTTATTACGTGTTTTTTTTTTCTAGTGCAGCCTAGACTCGTTATAGTCTAGAAATTGGGATATTTGCCGTTTTTCTCTAGGCTTTATCGCGAGAGCGAGAATCCCTCACACATTATAGCTATCGTGCACTAGTCATGGAGGGTTCCCAAAATTTTCAATCATCGTCGAATGGCAGAACATTACCCAGTACCCACACGCTGTCCAGGTCTACAATCAACCCCAACTCCCGCGACTTATGTCAAGAGGAGCAACGGGGGGCAGCATGGGCCAAGCAAGTCATATGCCAAGGCAGCAACTTAAAATAATATACGTCTGCACCATTAAAAGACTGAACCCGACAACAAAGCCCCTCAAGAGAGCCTAACCGTGCTATAGGCAGCACATCAACACACATCTTCCTTCATCTGTATTTCCTCCTGCCTACGACTTGAACTCTTTCAAGAGGAGGGTATCAGGACATCTCTCCTCCCGTATTTGATCTTGCTTTCGGCCACCTCTTTTTTTTTTTTTAGGAGCAGCGAGTAGCGGGCCTTTTTTTATTATTGTTTTCTTTTTTTGTGTGCCCTTGAGCTGCCTCCTTTGTTGTAAACACACACACACACACACACACACACACACACACACACACACACACACACACACACACACACACACACACACACACACACACACTCCGGGCCAGACAAAGCACTTCCACAGCACTTCAGGGCTCCGGTAATGGCGAGGTATATTTATGTGGCAGAGAGAAAGAAAAGGTTATGTGGGGGAGACTGGATGATAAAGCAACCTTGCCCTCGCTTTTCTGCTGAACCACCTTTTCCTCCTCCTCCTCTTTCTCTCCTCCTGCTTTCCCTTCTGCTTCTCCCACTCCTCTTAACCCTTCTCCTTCCCTTTCTTCTTCTCGCTCTCCTACTCTTCATGATTCATCATCTTTTGAAGCTCTTCTTCTTCTCTCTCTTCTTCATTCTTTTATCCTCCTTCCTCCTCATTCTCCTTTTTCTCCTTCTCCTCCTACACATACTACTGCTACTGCTATTTTTTTTTTTTAACAACATAGGAAGCAGCTCAAGGGCAACAAAAAGAAAACGCAGAAAAAAGCCCGCTAACAACTGCTCCTATAAAAGACGAAGTAAAGAGTAAACAAAAGAGAGGTCAGCTTCGGGTGGAGAGATGTCTTGATACACTCCTCTTAAAAGAGAACAAGTCGTAGGCAGGAGAAAATAAAAACAAAGGAAGGTTGTTTCAGAGTTTACCAGTGTAAGGGATGAAAGAGTGAAGATGCTGGTTAACTCTTGCTTAAAGGGTTTGGACAGTGGGATGAGATCCAGTAGAAAGTAAAGTACAGCGGGGCCGCGGAAGGGGGGAGGCATGCAGTTAGTAAGTTCAGAAGAGCAGTCAGCTTGAAAATATCTATAGAGGATAGAAAGAGATGCAACATGGCAGCGGAATTTAAGAGGTAGAAGACTGTCAGTATGAGGAGGGGAGTTGATGAGGCGAAGAGCCTTTCGGCCGTACCATTAGGCAGCCTCTAAACCTTCCTCCTCCTCTTCCCTTAAACAGTGTCCCTTTCTGCTGGATACTATAACGAGATCTCGGCCCCTTCCTTCGCTAGAGCTTCTTCCGAGTTGGGTTGGTAGCCTCTGTAAACATCTCTACACGGAAATATTGATAATTGAAGCATTTTACACATATTAGTGTAATCATACATATTTTTCAGTGTATAATCACGAATAAAATGGTTGATTGAAAGCCAAATATAAATATAATTGAGATCATATAGCGTGAGTGATAGCGTTGGCATCCCTGCGCGGCCCTTGCTACCATCTCGTCAAGCAAGGAGCCGTTAGAAAAGTGATCAAGCCCCATCGGAGCTATAAGAAAAGATCGAGTACTTTTTTAAGTTAATCAAGGTGTGTTGACACGGCAAGGGTTAAAAATCATGATACAACCCCAAAATCTTTTCAATATATATATTTCAAATGATTTATTTAAAAACTTTTGTCGATTCATATTAGATCAAATACGTTTTATTATAATTCCTGGATCATTTATTACTATATTAATGAGAGAAATGCAGAATTGACGCATAAAATATGCGAAGGGGCTAACGAAGATGTGCCTATCTCGACCCCATGCCAGATTCCAATAATTTCGCCCCTCAACCCCTTCCTTTTGCTTCCGGAGAAGGCCCCTCGAAGATTATGGTATGAGAAAATGGCCGAAGAGCTTCTACAGTCGAGGAGGCTGCTTAATGGTACGGCCGTTTGACTCTACTCTGTCCAAGAGAGCTGTGTGAGAGTAGCCCCCCACACATGAGATGAATCAGTGAACCCTACACTATGGACCGGACACTTGCCCCGGCCCTGTCATTAAGCCGCGAATTTTGGAAAATCAACTGCTTTGGTGCGAATCGCCATAACTCCTTCATTTCGGGGGCTACATAAATGTTTTTGGTATCAATTCGGCGGCAAAATGAAACGGCTATATTGTTTTAATAAGCGACCGGGCTCAAAAAACGACCCGATAAGGTAAAAAATCGAATAAATGCGCAAAAAACGACTCTGAAAAAGAAAACTGTTTTTGAGTTCCCAACCTTGAAACCCACTCATTTTTTGAGAATTTCAAAAAACGTATTTAACAAATACTTTAGACCTACCAATGTGCTTTCCAATATGATGCATAACATTTCCCTACTCCCAGTAGTTTCGTCGTTAGAGCTCGAAGCATAAACCCTTTTGAGGGCGATATTGACAAACTCCGGACACTTTGTCGTTTTTGTCGAGCACTGAAAATCAAAAATAAAAAATTATAAGCATAAAACTAGGACGCTGCACAGGCTGTATGTAGGCGTACTTCCAGGAGGAAGGAAGGATAGATGTTGAAAGGCAGAAACGAAAAAGTTTGACCAGGCAGGGTGTCTACTACTACTACTACTACTACTGCTACTACTAGTAATATTACTATTACTACTACTACTACTACTACTACTACTACTACTACTATTACTACTACTATTAATAATTATAGTACTACTACTACTACCACTACTAATAAGAATAATAATATTACTACTACTAATACTACTAATACTAATACTACTATTAATATTACTATAAATACTTCTACTACTACTTTTTTTTTACAGCTAAGGAGACTGTTCAAGGGCGTAAATAAAAAAAATAAAAAAGACGGCTACCCACTGCTCCCGAACAGAGGTCAAAGGAGTGTCCAAAACGAGAGGTCAATTTCGGTAGGAGAGGTGTCCTGATACCCTCCTCTTGAAAGAGTTCAAGTCGTAGGCAGGAGGAAATACAGATGAAGAAAGATTGTTCCAGAGTTTACCAGCGTGAGGGATGAAGGAGTGAAGATGCTGGTTAACTCTTGCATAAGGGGTTTGGACAGTATAGGGATGAGCATGAGTAGAAAGTCGTGTGCAGCGGGGCCGCGGGAGGAGGGGAGGCAAGCAGTTACCAAGTTCAGAAGAGCAGTCAGCATGAAAATATCGATAGAAGATAGAGAGGCAACATGGCGGCGGAATTTGAGAGGTAAAAGACTATCAGTATGAGAAGGAGAGCTGATGAGACGAAGAACCTTTAACTCCACTCTGTCAAGGAGAGCTGTGTGAGTGGACCCCCCCACACATATGAGATGCATACTCCATACGAGGTCGGACAAGGCCCCTGTAAATGGACAGAAACTGTGCGGGGGAGAAGAACTGGCGGAGACGGTACAGAACGCCCAGCCTCGAGGAAGCTGATTTAGTAAGAGATGATATATGAAGTTTCCAGTTGAGATTTTCAGTTAAGGATAGACCGATGATGTTTAGTGTTGAGGAAGGTGATAGCTGAGAGTTGTCAAACCATATTGGATAGTTGTTTGGAAGATTGTGTCGAGTAGATAGGTGGAGAAACTGTGTTTTTGAGGCGTTGAAGGACACCAGGTTCCTCTTGCCGCAATCGGAAATAATAGTAAGGTCTGAGGCTAAGCGTTCTGCAGCCTCCAGCCTTGAGTCGTTAAGTTCCTGCATGGTGGGTCTTCTATTGAAAGAAGTTGAGTAATGCAGAGTGGAGTCATCGGCGTAAGAATGGATAGGACAGTTCGTTTTGGAAAGAAGTTCATCAATGAACAACAGAGAGTGGGAGATAGGACAGAACCCTGTGGGACAATACTGTTAATAGGTTTAGGGGAAAAACAGTGACCGTCTACCACAGCAGAAATATAACGGTCAGAAAGGAAACTGGAGATAAAGGTACAGAGAGAAGGATAGAAACCGTAGGAGGGTAGTTTGGAAAGCAAAGATTTGTGCCAGACTCTATCAAAAGCTTTTGATATGTCCAGCGCAAAAGCAAAGGTTTCGCCGAAACGGCTAAGAGAGGATGACCAAGAGTCAGTTAGGAAGGCAAGGAGATCACAAGTTGAATACCCCTTGCGGAACCCATACTGGCGATCAGATAGAAGGTCAGAAGTGGAAAAGTGCTTTTGAATCTTCGGGTTAAGGATTGATTCAAAAGCTTTAGATAGACAAGAAAGTAAAGCTATAGGACGGTAGTTTGAGGGATTGGAACGGTCACCCTTCTTAGGCACAGGCTGTGTGAAGGCATACTTCCAGCAGGAAGGAAAGGTAGATGTTGACAGGCAGAGGTGAAAGAGTTTGACCAGGCAGGGTGACAGCACGGAGGCACAGTTTCTAAGGACAATAGGAGGCACTCCATCACGTCCATAATCCTTCTGAGGATTGAGGCCAGAGAGGGCATAGAAAACATCATTTTGAAGAATCTTTATAACAGACATAAAAGGTCAGAGGGGGGATGAGTGGGAGGAATATGCCCAGAATCGTCCAAAGTGGAGTTTTTAGAAAAAAGTTTGAGAGAAGAGTTCAGCCTTAGAGATAGATGAGACGGCAGTGTTGCCGTCAGGACTGAGGAATGGAGGGAAAGATGAAGAAGTGAAGTTGGAGGAAATGTTTTTGGGTAGATTCCAGAAGTCACGGGAAGAGTTAGAGAAAGCAAGGTTTTGGCATTTTCTATCAATGAAAGAGTTTTTAGTTAGTCGGAGAATATATTTGGCACGATTCCGGGCAGAAATGTAAAGTTCGTAGTTAGCATTAGTTTGAAGGCTCTGGTACCTTTTGTGAGCTGCCTCTCTATCAATGACAGCACGAGAACAAGCGTGATTAAACTAAGACTTTTTAGCGTGAGGAGTAGAGAAAGTACGTGGAATGTATGCCACCATTCCAGAGACAATCACCTCTGTGATGCGCTGAGCACACACAGAGGGATCTCCATCCTGGAAACAGTAATCATTCCATGGGAAATCGGAAAAGTACATCCTCAGGTCGTCCCACCGAGCTGAAGCAAAAGCATCGCCTCTTCGGCGGGTCCAGAGGGTGTACAGGAGCGATAGGACAGGGTACAGAAATAAGATTGTGATCGGAGGAGCCCAACGGAGACAACAGTTTGACAGAAGAAGCAGAAGGGTTTGAGGTAAGGAAGAGGTCTAGAATGTTGGGCCGGTCTCCAAGACGGTCGGGAATACGTGTAGGGTGCTGGACCAACTGCTCTAGGTCGTTGAGGATAGCAAAGTTGTAGGCTTGTTCACCAGGATGGTCAGTGAAAGAGGATGAAAGCCAAAGCTGGTGGTGAACATTGAAATCTCCTAGGATGGAGATTTCAGCGAAGGGAGAGTGGGTCAAGATGTGATCCGCTTTAGAGTTCAAATAGTCAAAGAATTTCACATTGTTAGTAGAGGTAAGTGAGAGGTAAACAGCACAGATGTATTTAGTAATAGAATAACAATGAAATCTTAGCCAGATGGTGGAAAATTCTGAAGAATCAAGGTTGTGGGCACGAGAGCAAGTGATGTCGTTGCGTACGTAGGCGCAACATCCAGCTTTGGATTGAAATTTAGGATAGAGATAGTGTGAGGGAACGGAGTAGAGATTGCTGTCAGTAGCCTCAGAAACCTGTGTTTCGGTGAGGAAGAGAAGGTGAGGTTTAGAGGAAGATAGAATGTGTTCCACAGAATGAAAATTAGAACGAAGACCGCGAATGTTGCAGAAATTGAGAAGAAAGAGGTTCGAGGAGTTATCAAGACACCTCTCGGGTCGCCAGCCAGAAGGGGAGTCCTCCCTGGGGGAATTTGTGCCTGTCGGGGACTCCGAATTTTGGGAAAAGGTGTATATGTTTTGTGAATGTAGTGTGGTGTGGATAGAGAGGATTTGCCTTTAGAGAGCATGATTAACTACTCTCCGGTGTTGATGAGACAATAGGG
>NW_026111272.1:25000-30000 GCF_024679095.1 Eriocheir sinensis | reverse complement strand
GAGGTGTCCTGAAACACTCCTTTTGAAAGAGTTCAAGTCGTAGGCAGGAGGAAATAGAGATGAAGGAAGATTGTTACAGAGTTTACCAGCGTGAGGGATGAAAGAGTGAAGATGCTGGTTAACTCTTGCTTAAGGGGTTTGGACAGTATAGGGATGAGCATGAGTAGAAAGTCGTGTGCAGCGGGGCCGCGGGAGGGGGGGAGGCATGCAGTTAGCAAGTCCAGAAGAGCAGTCAGCGTGGAAATATCGATAGAAGATAGAAAGAGAGGCAACATCGCGGCGGAATTTAAGAGGTAGAAGACTATCAGTAGGAGGAGGAGAGCTGATGAGACGAAGAGCCTGTAACTACGTGGTTGCTAGTTACGCGCCCATGCCTTACAAACCTTGTACACAGCCAACACCGGCTGTGTGTTAACGCTAGCACTATGTAACTACGTAGTTGCTAGTTCCGTGACCACGCCATTGTAACCTTGTACATAGCCAACACCGGCCTGTGTTTAACGCTCGTACGGCAATCCTCCCGAGCTTATATATATGCCTGATTTTGTGTAAATAAATCAGTTGGTTAGCTATCACCATTGGTCTCACTTGTCCTCTCTAGATCACGGAGCTCCTGTTCGTAGCGACTTGCTACAAGCCTTAGACTCCACTCTGTCCAGAAGAACTGTGTGAGTGAACCCATCCCAGATGTGATCCGCTTTAGAGTTCAAATAGTCAAAGAATTTCACATTGTTAGTAGAGTTAAGTGAGAGGTAAACAGCACAGATGTATTTAGTAATAGAATAACAATGAAATCTTAGCCAGATGGTGGAAAATTCTGAAGAATCAAGGTTGTGGGCACGAGAGCAAGTGATGTCGTTGCGTACGTAGGCGCAACATCCAGCTTTGGATTGAAATTTAGGATAGAGATAGTGTGAGGGAACGGAGTAGAGATTGCTGTCAGTAGCCTCAGAAACCTGTGTTTCGGTGAGGAAGAGAAGGTGAGGTTTAGAGGAAGATAGATGGTGTTCCACAGAATGAAAATTAGAACGAAGACCGCGAATGTTGCAGAAATTGAGAAGAAAGAGGTTCGAGGAGTTATCAAGACACCTCTCGGGTCGCCAGCCAGAAGGGGAGTCCTCCCTGGGGGAATTTGTGCCTGTCGGGGACTCCGAATTTTGGGAAAAGGTGTATATGTTTTGTGAATGTAGTGTGGTGTGGATAGAGAGGATTTGCCTTTAGAGAGCATGATTAACTACTCTCCGGTGTTGATGAGACAATAGGGAAACGATTAGTGAGGACATGGGAAGGGTCTTTGGAGGGCTTCAGCTCCCTTCTCACCTCCCATATATACCTCACCGGGAGGGGCTTGCGCCAGTTCGGTAGGTGTATTCCTACCTACCCCTACTACTACTACTACTACTACTATTACTATTACTACTACTTTTTTTACTACTACATAAATGATACCTCCACCCATGTTTATTTTCCCGACACAAAATCATGGAGGGCTCCATAGCTTGGAGGTCATTAGCCCCAACTCTGTTCGCTAATGACTGTGGCATCCAACCATATCACTAATACTACCTAGCACTAAATCACCTATCACCTATTACGTCCAGATCCCCTTTCCTTCCCTACTCAAGTCACTCCCGACCCACCCTAATGTCACTCTCCACCACTGTGGCCTCATAGTCCATACTGGAGATGTTGGTGGCTTTTGGGCAAGAGTGTCTGGTGCCTCTGAGACATAGGATGGCCGACCTGAGCAGGGAGAACGAGAGGCGACACCTCATCCAGGCGACAACGTGGCTCTTTGGCTGATGCTTCTTTTCTGAGATTAGTTCGGCGAGGCGTGCGTAGAAGCATTGGACCCTGGAACCCATCCCGCCGGATGTGGTGAAGACGAGTGGGGTGAAGCTGCCCTGATCCACATGTTGGATTCTTTCACCGTATGCCCCTGTCTTCTCCTGCTCGTTCCTGTGGTGGGCGGCTTGCAGGGGCAGCTGACGGTGACAGGCAGCCATCGGGTCGAATATGCGGATGTCCATAAACGCCCGCTGTCCGCGCACCCATAATCCGCAGGCACTTACATCAACCCGTGCCTCCTGTGAGATACTGGCCGTCCTGTACCGAAGGTGTTCGCCGTCCAGGGGAAGCAGTGCCGGCTCGGTAGTGACGTCTTGGCATACCTCCCCGAGCATGCTGGCTGTCAGATCCCTCACTTCATCGTGTCGAATACAGACGAAGCCTCCTTTTTTACCTGTCATGGTGTGGGTGACATCATTTGGTGATCCACATGCACAGAAATCAGGCAGTCCCTCAATCGGCCAGCCATATCTCAGAGCAATGGCGTCGACAAATTCTTGTTTGTTGAGGCTGAAGCCCTTTGCTCTGATTGGTACTGACGCTAGCCAGTTAGAGGTGCCTGCCTCCTGTGCTGTGTGTATTTTTCTTTCCATTTATGTGGACAGGTGTTGTGTAAGACGGTCCAGCTCGTCTCTTTGGGCCTGTTGCCTTTCTTCTAAGGTTTTTCTTTTAATATCTCTTATTTCTGTTTGGTCTATCTCGCCCTCTGCCTCCTGAGCGATGATCCTGTTGATGAGTGACCATCCCCACCCCATCTACTACTACTACTACTACTAATACTATTACTACTACTGCTACTACTACTACTACTACTACTACTACTACTACTACTACTAATATTACTACTACTACTACTACTACTACTACTCCTATACTAATACTATTCATCACCCAATGTCTCGTATTTATCTTCCAAACTTTTCACAGGTGGAGGTGCGGCAGTCTTTCACCTACATTATTTTTCCATTCTATATTTTCTCTTTGTGTTTACTATTTATCTATATATTTTCCTTCTTGTACTTACTTCTCCATCTCCCTATCAATTTCCCTTTCTCTGGTCAACTAGTATATCAAGTGGCAAAAGTCTGCATAATTTTGTTCTATTTATTATCTATCTATCTTTCTATATTGCATTTTTTCGTCGTAATTGTTTTTGAGTTTCGATGTAGCAAAGCATGTTTCGGTGGTTGTCTTTGTTACAGTATATCTGTGGGTCCAGTTGTTCTGCCCATTGATGAATTGTCTCTTCATATATCTTAACCCTATACGTTCCGACCCCTTGAGATTTTTCGCCCTCGTATAGCCAGCATCGTATTGATTTTTCTGAACAACAATAACGCTCGTGAACACTAAGTACTGCAACCTAATCAATGGTGTAAAGCAATAGTGAATAATGAGTGAAAAGAAACTCTCAAGAAATAAAATCCTTTTCTCCCTCTTCCTCCTATTCTTCCTTCTTTTCTTCTTCTTCCTCCTCTTCCTATTCTTCCTTCTTTTCTTCTTCTTCTTCCTCTTCTTCCTTCTTTTCCTCCTCCTCTTCTTTCTCCTTTTCTTCTTCCTCCTCTTCCTCTTCTTTCTCCTTTTATTCTTCCTCTTCTTCCTCCTCTTCCTCTTTTTCCTTTTCTCGCTAGCTTCTCGCCTCTTTTTCTTCCCTCTTCCTTTTCTTCTGCCTCTTCCTCTTCTTCCTCTTCCTTCCTTCTTCCTCTTCTTCTTCATCTTCCTCCTCTTCCTCTTCGACCTCCTCCTCCTCATCTTCCTCTAATTCCTCCTCTTCTACCTCGTACTCTTCTTCCTGCTCTTCCTCCTCGCCGTCCTCCTCTTCTTCCTTTCCTTCTTCCTCCTCTTCCTCTTCTTTCTCCTTTCCTCTTCCCTCTTTTCCCCTCCTCTTCCTCTTCTTCTTTTCCTTTTCCTCTTCCTCTGCTTCCTACTTTTGCTCCTCTTCCAAGCTTCACGTCCTACTCTTCTTCCTCATTCTACCTCTCACTCTTCCTTTTCTTCTTCCTTCTCATCTTCTTCTTCCTTTTCTTGATTTTGCTCTTCTTCTTCCTCCTCTTCCTCTTTCTCTTCTTCCTCCTCTCCCAGCTCTTCCTTTATTTCTTCCTCCTCCTCTTCCTCTTCCTGCTCTTCCTCCTTTTCTTCCTCTTCTTCCTACTCTTCCTAGTCTTCCTCTTCTTCCTTCTTCCTCTTCTTCCTCCTTATTGTCCCCTTCCCTCTTTTCCTCCTCTTCTTCCTCTTCTTCCTCCTCTTCTTCTATACTTTTCCACCTCTTCCTAGCTTCTCGTCCTCTTCTTCTTCCTCTTCTAGCTTCTTCCTCCTTTTCCTCCCCTACCTCTTCTTCTTCCTCTTCCTTTTCTTCTTCCTCTTTTTCCTCCTCTTATGCATCTTCCTCTCCTTCCTCTTCTTCTTCCTCCTCTCCCTCCTCTTCCTCTATTTCCTCCTCTTCTTCCTCTTCCTCTTCTTCATCCTCTTCTTCCTCCTTTTTGGTGATGATGGTGATGGTGATGATGATGGTGGTGATGATGGTGATGACGGTGATGATGGTGGTGATGATGATGGTGGTGATGATGGTGGTGATGATGATGGTGATGATGGTGGTGATGATGATGGTGGTGATGATGATGGTGGTGATGATGATGGTGGTGATGATGGTGGTGGTGATGATGGTGGTGATGATGATGGTGGTGATGATGATGGTGGTGATGGTGATGATGGTGATGATGGTGATGGTGGTGATGATGATGATGGTGGTGATGATGATGGTGGTGGTGATGGTGGTGGTGATGATGATGATGATGATGATGATGATGATGATGATGATGGTTTTGATGATGATGATGATGATGATGGTGGTGATGGTGGTGGTGATGGTGGTGGTGATGGTGGTGATGATGGTGGTGATGATGGTGGTGATGATGATGGTGGTGATGATGATGGTGGTGATGATGGTGGTGATGATTATGGTGGTGATGATGATGGTGGTGATGATGATGGTGGTGATGGTGATGGTGATGATGGTGATGGTGGTGATGATGATGATGGTGGTGATGATGATGGTGATGATGATGGTGATGATGGTGATGATGATGATGGTGGTGATGATGATGTTGGTGATGATGGTGGTGATGATGATGGTGATGATGATGTTGGTGATG
>NW_026111272.1:0-22500 GCF_024679095.1 Eriocheir sinensis | reverse complement strand
AATATCGTCATCCGGAGGCGTTTGAACGTTGGTTTTTTTTTCACAGCGTATCGCCGTGCTTCAAAATGATTCGCGTCGGTGTTTCTAAATATTCGTGTTTAGCAAGATAACGGAGGCTCCTATGGTTATTTTTGATATCGCATCTTAATCTACGGTATTTTCTACGTTTATCAGTAGGTCTGTTTTTCTTTTAAACTTGGTAATAAAAAAAAAATGATCGTTTTGACAAAAATCCTCAGGGGGGGGCAAATGTGGCCCGGGTCGGAACGAATAGGGTTAAGGAACGTTCCAAGTAAAAGTGCCACAACCATCAGGTCACAACATACATTCCGCTTAAAGTTCCATTACTTATTCTCCAAAAGGAATTTCATGTTTTCATGCATTTCTTTCTCTTTAGAACTAAGTTCCAGTATGGATCCTGCAGTGAACACCACTGAGGGCCGAGGAGCGAACTCGGGCCTCATGAGTAGAAGTCAGGGCTGCATACTAACTGAGCCATCGATGAGCCAAAATGTCACCGCGACACAAGCCACTGCGGATATGAAGGGTAAAGGTAAACCCCGCTCAAACTCGTGGTACTTGGAGACGCTTTGAATCAACTCTTTTGGTGTAGACATACAATAGGGAACCTGGAATAACGCAGTGAAAAAAATCCCGTAATGAATACCACTGGATGCCTGGACTTTGTCTCCTGTAGCACTTTACGTTCCTACAGAGATGTGAGAGACTGAAGAAGAGGAGGAGGGATAGATTCACTGTCTTTGGCGCCTTCCCTGCTACTACTAGCACTGACACGGTGGGCTGTGACCTATGTGTTGATCCTCATAAATCTGTACCAAGTAACACCAACAGCTCTCTTCTCCTGTCTTTTGCAATATTCAAGAAGTTGGCAACTGCGTTTTTTTTTTATACCATAAACAAGAGCTGTACCGCTGGTTTTGATATAGCGATTGCGTAAGGGGAGCTAAAGAGATTGACCACATTCGCGTAAGTACTCGTTAGAGGATTCTTCAGAACTGATGTTTTCTGGAGTGATGAGGTCTTTACAGCTAGTCATTAGCTTGTTGTTGCAAAACTCAAGTTTCATGTTAGTTAAAAAGAATCTCTAGATGCAACTGCATTCCATCTGGAGAGGCTAAAAGACCCGGCACGTGCTCAGGTGTCTGCGGTGACAGTTTCAAATCGGTTCAATGTGCTCAGCACCGATAAGGAGCCTGTTGAACCGTTAGATAACTTAACACGTGAAACTCTTCAGGCTGCAAAGGAGCGCAAATTGAGAGTGCCCGATATCAAGGAGTCAATTTGCCTCTGCGTAGAAGCTGAAGAATACCGAGAAGAGTGGCGCTGCCAAGCTTGCAGGGAATCGGTACCAATATTGGGCTCCGTCGCGTAGGACTAGAACTCTCCTGATTAGAGGGGGAGGCGGTGGCTGAGTCGTCAGAGTAACGGCCTCGTGTTCAGTATGACACACACACACACACACACACACACACACACACACACACACACACACACACACACACACACACAAGCACAGACACACACACACATCTCTCTCTCTCTCTCTCTCTCTAGCTTGTAAAACGAATCAGTTTAAATGTATGTAAATAATTTGTAATAAACAAAGCAATAAACAGATAAAGGGAATATCGTTGAAAACGAGAAACAAAACAGGCTGGGGTTAATATTGATAATATTATTACATACACACACACACACACACACACACACATAATAATAATAAGAATAATAATAATAATAATAATAACAATTATAATAATTATAATAATAATAGTAATGATGATATGAATTATATCATTATTATTATTATTATCATTATTATTATTATTATTATTATTATTATTATTATTATTATTATTATTATTATTATTATTATTATTATTATTATTATTATTATTATTATTATTATTATTATTATTATTATTATTATTATTATTATTGTTATTATCATTATTATTATTACTATAAATAATAATAATAATTATAATAATAATAATAATAATAATAATAATAATAATAATAATAATAATAATTTGAGTTATATCACAGTACCATTATTATTTATTATTATCATTATTGTTATTGTTGTTGTTATTATTATTATTATTATTATTATTATTATTATTATTATTATTATTATTATTATGATGATGATGATGATGATGATGATTATCATTATTTTTATCGGCGTCCCAGACGCCGATCAACAGATTGTCCATCTCCTTGTTGTTGTTGTTTTCTTCATGTTGTTTTCCTGGCTTACCCATGCATTGTAGACGTAACATTGTATAATAACATTTGTTAGCCCTGATTAACCCTACAACATGACAGTATAAACAAAGTCAGCTTTTTTTTTTCTACGTCTTGGCCTGTGGCTCCGGTAGGCCTTCATAGTAGGTCCTGATGGTTGGCCCCAGCCCGTTGTGGCGCAGGCAAGTGTTTATAGTGGCGCCATCTTTACTTTTCAGCATTTTCCATTTTAAACCAATAGGCCGAGATTCAGAGAGCTGTTAGCAACCTTGCTAACCGATTAGCAACGTTGGTATGCGCAATAGCAATGTTTTCGGCATGCATAGAGCCAAACGGTGACGTCACGAGGTTGCTAGAATAGCAACTGCCTCGGGGCAGTTGTTAATCTAGCAAGGTTTCATACCTTCACGTTTTTTAAACTTAAAACAACAACTCAATAGTATATAAAGCATATCTATATAAAACTTTGGTATGTCATACGCAAACGCGAGTGGAGGGATCGAGGAGACGGCGGCGGCGGCGGCCCAACGTTGCCAGACTGTCGTACTCATCCTCCTATGATTGCCAATTTCCTACCCCAATACTGCCTCCTCGACCCCAAGAGCTGCCTTCATATAGAGTTATCGTTAAAATGGTTAATATTGGTCCGTTTATGGCAATAGTTAAGGGTATGGCTCATAAACCGGTAAATACGAGGCTCTGAGTACGACAATCTGGCAACGGTGAGGAGGAGCAGGGGTTCATGTCAGCTACAACTGACAGCGATTTTTGAAACTTAGTGGGCTTTTTGCGGGCGCCTCGGGAGGCAATGTGGAGGCTGGGAGGGAGAGCGTAACACCCAAGGGGGTCGAATTCAAAACAAGCTGAAAATACCAGAAAAAAATAGTTTCGTCCGGAATAGACACTGGTGAAAGACCGAAAATTACAATTATATGTGTGTGGAAGAACAACAATTTATCCCAAACAAATAGTATAATATATTTCTTGTAACATAAATAGGGTATACCCATTGTAGGGTTATCTCCCACAGCCCGCTGGATGCCACTACAAGGGATTTTTTTCTTTACAACAAAGGAGGCAGCTCAAGGGCACAAAAAGAAAACAATAATAAAAAAGCCAGCTAATCGCTGCTCCCAAAAAAGAATCAAAAGAGGTGGCCGAAGGAAAGGTCAATTTCGGGAGGAGAGGTGTCCTGAAACCCTCCTTTTGAAAGAGTTCAAGTCGTAGGCAGGAGGAAATAGAGATGAAGGAAGATTGTTACAGAGTTTACCAGCGTGAGGGATGAAAGAGTGAAGATGCTGGTTAACTCTTGCTTAAGGGGTTTGGACAGTATAGGGATGAGCATGAGTAGAAAGTCGTGTGCAGCGGGGCCGCGGGAGGGGGGGAGGCATGCAGTTAGCAAGTCCAGAAGAGCAGTCAGCGTGGAAATATCGATAGAAGATAGAAAGAGAGGCAACATCGCGGCGGAATTTAAGAGGTAGAAGACTATCAGTAGGAGGAGGAGAGCTGATGAGACGAAGAGCCTGTAACTACGTGGTTGCTAGTTACGCGCCCATGCCTTACAAACCTTGTACACAGCCAACACCGGCTGTGTGTTAACGCTAGCACTATGTAACTACGTAGTTGCTAGTTCCGTGACCACGCCATTGTAACCTTGTACATAGCCAACACCGGCCTGTGTTTAACGCTCGTACGGCAATCCTCCCGAGCTTATATATATGCCTGATTTTGTGTAAATAAATCAGTTGGTTAGCTATCACCATTGGTCTCACTTGTCCTCTCTAGATCACGGAGCTCCTGTTCGTAGCGACTTGCTACAAGCCTTAGACTCCACTCTGTCCAGAAGAACTGTGTGAGTGAACCCATCCCAGATGTGATCCGCTTTAGAGTTCAAATAGTCAAAGAATTTCACATTGTTAGTAGAGTTAAGTGAGAGGTAAACAGCACAGATGCATACTCCGTACGAGGGCGGACAAGGCCCCTGTATATGGATAGCAACTGCGCGGGGGAGAAGAACTGGCGGAGACGATACAGAACGCCCAACCTCGAGGAAGCTGATTTAGCGAGAGAGGAGATATGAAGTTTCCAGTTGAGATTTTGAGTTAAGGATAGACCGAGGATGTTTAGTGTTGAAGACGGTGACAGCTGAGTGTTGTCGAAGAATAGGGGATAGGTGTTTGGAAGATTGTGTCGAGTTGATTGTTGGAGAAATTGAGTTTTTGAGGCATTGAAGGACACAAGGTTCCTTCTGGGCCCCGACAAATTATCTCCTCGCGTGTTGAGAGAATGTAGTCAACAGCTAGAATTATCCATAACATTAATATTCAACAAGTCATTAGCACAGGCCAGTGTGCCGCTCGAGTGGAAAAAGGCCAATATTACCCCGATCTTTAAAAAAGGAGATAAAAAAAACAAGCCAGTAATTATCGTCCCATCAGGCTTACGTCTGTCCTAATTAAACTATTCGAAAAAATAATCAGGGATAAAATGATCACTTTCCTTGAAACAAATGGTTTGATAACTGATAGTCAGCATGGATTTCGTAGTAATCGGTCTTGCCTTACCAACTTATTAACCTTTTTCAACGATGTTTATACATGTTGGGACGCCCGAAGCCCATATGACGCAATTTACTTAGATTTTCAGAAAGCGTTTGATAAAGCTCCTCACGTTAGGCTTCTTTCAAAACTGCGTTCCCACGGTATTAACGACCATCTATGTGCGTGGATTCATGACTGGCTCATCAACAGAGAACAACGTGTAGTTCTTAATGGTGAAGCATCGCATTAGCAACCCGTCACCAGTGGCGTGCCCCAATGTTCGGTCCTGGGGCCAACACTATTCATAATTTACGAGAACGACTTAGAAACTGATATCCTATCAAAAGTAGCCAAATTCGCCGACGACGCCAAATTAGGAGGTACGGTAATGAACAGCCAAAGTTGCAAAAACATTCAATCAGACTTAATAAGACTTGCCGACTAGAGCGAAAAATGGCAAATGAGATTTAACGTAGAGAAATGTAAAGTAATGCACATAGGTGAAAAAAATCCTAACTTTAAATATCAGATTCAAGGACATGACCTCAGCGAAGTAAAACAAGAAAAAGATCTTGGTGTCATTATCAGTAACACTCTTAAGATGAGTGATCAATGTTCTGCAGCGAGTAAAAAAGCCAATATGATGTTAAGATTAATTTCAAGAAACTTTGAACTGTATGAAGAGATTAAATTTAGCATTTGTAAGACCACACCTAGAATACGCCATTCAGTTCTGGTCACCGAACTTTATCAAAGATCAAGTTTTGCTAGAAAGGATACAGCGACGAGCAACCAAACAAATTCCAGCGCTCCGAAACTTGCCATATGACGAGCGTTTAAAGCGTCTAGATATGTTTTCCCTAAAAAAGCTAAGGATAAGAGGGGACTTAATTGAAGTGATCAAAATCCTTAATGGATTCGACAACATTAACCCAGATAGTCTATTTCAGAGAGACACCAACACAATAACACGCAGCAACGGTATGAAGTTAAAGGGAAACCGATGTAACACATTGGTGCGCAGAAGTTTTTTTTAATAATAGAGTTCGTCGATTACTGGAATAGACTCCCACCGTCAGTAGTTAGCGCACAGAGTATCAATAGCTTCAGGTCTTCATTGGATAAGTACTTCAGGGATAAAAGATTATACTGACCCTTCTTCGCATGTTTTCAGACAGATTGCAGCAAGACCTCAACCTAAATCCTTATTATTCTCCCCCACAACCTAGATTGCAAGTAGCGTAAGTTAACAATAGAGTAAAGCAACAGTTAATGTCCGCATGACAGATGGAGTGAGGTGTGGGTGCAATAAGGTGACAGGTTACTGGAGCGTGCCTAGTACCGCCGGTAAAACGAGGATCAAGCCTCCACCTGTGCCCCTGAAACTACACCTCACCCATCATGAGTATTAGGGGGTATTCTGGGGCTGCCCTGTGTAGGCCACTCGGCCTCTTCCAGCCTCCCTGTGTTTCCATGTTCTTATATAATGAGGTCATTTTCCCCCACAGCTTAGGTTACCAGTAGTGTAAGTTAAGGGTAGTAATTTCCTCTTATTTCTCTCTTTACTGTAAAATTGTCATGTCCCTTTCTTCCTTAAAGGTACATGGTGTTCTCTTCTAACTATTTGCAAACAATGATCCTAAGTGGATGACTCGTGGACTAAAGCACGAGATTGGGTTAAAGAAGGGAATTTATCAGAAAATAAAGAATGGTGAAACACATCTCAGGGGCCGGTACGTCGAACTATCTAGATTAGTTAAGAAAAACACCAGGATAGCAAAAAGGAACTATGAGATCAAAGTAGCAAATGAGGCGAAAAGTAATCCTAAGGGCTTCTTTCAGATGTATAGAACAAAAACACGGGAGAAAATTGGACCGCTGAAAACAAACACAGGGGAGCTAGTAGAAAATTACGAAAATATGAGCACATTGTTGAACAACTACTTCCTTTCAGTATTCACTCAGGAGGATCGAACGACTATACCGGAAAGAGTTCAGGTGTACGAGGGCGGGGATGGCGATAAATTGAGGGATATAATCATTACCAGGCAAGTAGTTTAGGATGAGATAGATAAGCTGAAGAAGAACATGTCACCAGGTCCTGACGGGATATTTCCGAGGGTATTAAAGGAATTAGGTGATGTACTCAGTGACCCACTAACCGACATCTTTAAGATGTCAATAAATACTGGCTATGTGCCGAGCCTATGGAAAGTAGCTAATGTGACCCCGATTTTTAAAAAGGGGGACATGTCAGTTGCTTCAAACTATCGCCCAATTAGCTTAACATCGGTTATAGGGAAGATGCTGGAGTCCATAATAGCCAGGAACATTCGGGAGCATTTAGAGAAACATAGCTTAATTCACGACTCGCAACATGGGTTCACAAAAGGTAGGTCATGCCTCACCAATCTCTTGTCCTTCTACAATAAAGTATTTGAGGCGGTTGACAGAGATGAAAATTATGATGTAATCTATCTTGATTTTAGTAAAGCGTTTGACAAAGTTCCTCACCAACGACTGTTGCTTAAATTACAGGCTCACGGAGTAGAGGGTAAAGTTTTGAACTGGGTCAAGACGTGACTTGGCAATAGGAAGCAAAGAGTGCAAATCAATGGTAAACGATCTGACCGGGGATGTATTACGAGTGGGGTCCCATAAGGCTCGGTATTAGGTCCACTTTTGTTTATTATTTATATCAATGACTTGGATACAGGAATTAGTAGTGATGTTAGTAAATTTGCAGATGATACCAAGACCGGTAGAGTAATTGAGTCGGATCAGGACGCTAGTATTATCCAAAGTGAACAACAGATTGTATGACTGGGCGGATAAATGGCAGATGGAGTTCAATGTAGGGAAGTGCAGTATTCTGAGTGTAGGTAAGAACAACCCCTCACATAACTATTGCTTAAATGACACTCTCATAAGCAGGTCTGGGTGCGAGAGGGATTTAGGGGTCTTAGTGAGCTCTGATCTCCGTCCAATGGCACAATGCATTCAAGCTAGAAATCGAGCTAATAGGGTACTGGGATTTATTTCAAGGAGCGTAAGCAACAGAAGCCCCGAAGTCTTCCTCAAACTATATTTAGCATTAGTTAGACCTCATCTTGACTATGCGGTTCAGTTTTGGTCACCTTACTATAGAATGGATATCAGAATGTTAGAATCGGTGCAGAGGAGGATGACTAAGATGATTCAGGGGTTGAGAAACTTGCCATACGAGGAAAGACTCAAACAGTTAAACTTGCATTCTCTAGAAAGGCGAAGGGTGCGTGGAGACATGATCTAGGCTTATAAATGGATGAAGGGCTTTAATAAATGAGACATTCATAAGGTTTTGTTGGTAAGAGAACCGGGTAGGACACGAAGTAATGGGTTTAAACTGGATAAATTCAGATTCAACAGGGACATAGGCAAAAATTGGTTTACTAACAGGGTGGTGGATGAGTGGAATAGGCTTAGCAGTCATGTGGTGAGTGCCAATACAATTGTCACATTCAAAAATAGACTAGATAAATTCATGGACAGCGATATTAGGTGGGGTTAGATACACGGGAGCTTAGGGTCAAAGGAGCTGCCTCGTACAGGCCTACCGGCCTCTTGTAGACTCCTGCGTTCTTATGTTCTTATGTTCTTATGTTCTATTTCCTGCCGGCACGTTGCCGGAGGGAGAGGTGGGTGGGGAGGAGCCTTCATCTATTCTGTCCTGTTCTACCACACGTAGATTACTAGTAGTAGCGGTAGTAAACAGACACCCTCGCCATAGACCGATAGGTTATCTGGTGTCTGGTCTTCCTATGTATTCTGCCCCAATCGGAAATGATAGCAGGGTCTGAGGTTAAGCGTTCTGCAGCCTCCAGTCTGGAGTCGTGTACTTCCTGTTGAGAGGGTCTTCTATTGAAAGAAGTTGAATAATGCAGAGTGGAGTCGTCGGCGTATGAGTGGACAGGACAGTTTGTTATGGAAAGAAGATCATTGATGAATAACAGGAAGAGAGTGGGTGATAGGACAGAACCCTGTGGAACGCCACTGTTGATAGGTTTAGGGGAAGAGCAGTGACGGTCTACCACCGCAGAGATAGAACGGCCAGAAAGGAAATTGGAGATAAAGGAACAGAGAGAGGGATAGAATCCGAAAGAGGGAAGTTTTGAAAGAAAGTACTGGTGCAAGACTCTATCGAAGGCTTTCGATATGTCTAGCGCAACAGAGAAAGTTTCACCGAAACGGCTAAGAGAGGATGACCAAGAGTCAGTTAAAAGAGCAAGAAGATCGCCAGTAGAACGCCTCTTGCGGATCCCATACTGGCGATCAGATAGAAGGTTTGAAGTGGAAAGGTGCTTTTGAATCTTCCGGTTAAGGATTGATTCAAAAGCTTTAGATAGACAGGAAAGCAAAGCTATAGGGCGGTAGTTTGAGGGATTGGAACGGTCACCCTTCTTAGGCACAGGCTGTACAAAGGCATACTTCCAGCAGGAAGGAAAGATAGATGTTGATAGGCAGAGACGAAAGAATTTGACCAGTCAGGGTGTCAGCACAGAAGCACAGTTTTTAAGGACAATAGGAGTCACTCCATCAGGTCCATAAGCCTTCTGAGAGTTGAGGCCAGAGAGGGCATAGAAAACATCATTTGGAAGAATCTTAATAACAGGCATAAAGGAGTCAGAGGGGGGATGAGTAGGAGGAATATGCCCAGAATCGTCCAGGGTGGAGTTCTTACAGAAAGTTTGAGCGAAGAGTTCAGCTATAGAGACAGATGAGACGGCAGTGCTGCCGTCAGGGTTAAGGAGAGGAGGGAAAGAGGAAGTGAAATTGGAGGAGATATTTTTGGCTATTTTCCAGAAGTCACGGGAAGAATTAGAAGAAGCAAGGTGTTGACATTTTATATTAATGAAAGAAGTTTTGGTAAGTCGGAGAATAGATTTGGCACGATTCCGGGCTGAAATGTACCGATCTAAATTAGCGGAAGTTTGAAGGCTCTGGAACCTTTTGTGAGCTGCTTCTCTATCTTTAATAGCGCGAGAACAAGCATGATTAAACCAAGCCTTTTTAGCATGAGGAGTAGAGAAAGTACGTGGAATGTATGCCTCCATTCCAGAGACAATCACCTCTGTGATGCGCTGAGCACACACAGAGGGGTCTCTCTCCTGGAAGCAGTAATCATTCCACGGGAAATCGGAAAAGTACATCCTCAGGTCGTCCCACCGAGCTGAAGCAAAATGCCAGGAGCATCGCCTCTTCGGTGGGTCCAGAGGATGTACAGGAGCGATAGGACAGGATACAGAAATAAGGTTATGATCGGAGGAGCCCAACGGAGAGAACAGTTTGACAGAGTAAGCAGAAGGATTGGAGGTAAGGAAGAGGTCTAGAATGTTGGGCCTGTCCCCAAGACGGTCGGGAATACGAGTAGGCATGGAGATGGAGATGGCATTGAGTTTGGAGGAAGAATACAAGGAGAGGGCATAACTGCAGTCTTTTGGCCTTCTGTGACGTCATGACCTTTCCTTGTATTCTTCATCCGAAGGCGAGACAATGTAAACACAGCTGGGACGAGACAGCCTTGTGATTGGCGCAGCTCTCTGTAAAACTAACTGTGATTGGTTGTTGACTCCCCGCCAATCAGTTGCCTTTCCGTCATAGCAAGGTATTAACAACGTTGCTACACCTCGTTTCTGAATCCCGAGTTTAGCAAGGTTGTCGAGTAACAACGCTGTTAGTGTTAGCAAGGTTTTTTAGCAATGTTTTATCTGCATCTCGCCACTAGTTGTTGTTGGGGGGGGGGTTGGAGGGTCATGCGACGCCGATCTAGGACAGTTTTTGTACTATTAACACTTGTTATCATTATTGTAAGGATATTTTTGACAAGTTGGGTGGAGGAGGAGGAGGAGGAGGAGGTGGAGGAAGGAAACACGGATGTGTTAGAGATGTGTTTATTCCTGACTAGTTTCGCTTTCGCTTCTTTCCTGAAGAAACGAAAGCGAAAGTAGTCGAAAATAAACTCATCTCAAACATACCCGTGTTTCCTTCCTCGTCCTTCACCCATTACTACTACTACTACTACTACTACTACTACTACTACTACTACTACTACTACTACTACTACTACTACTACTACTACTACTACTACTACTACTTCTACTACTACTACAAACAAATAGATACCTCCTGCCATGTTTATTTTCCCGACACATAATCATGGAGGGGTCCATAAATTATTGGAGGTCAATAGTCCCAGCTCTGTTCGCTAATGACTGTGGCATCCAACCATATCACTAATACTACTTAGCACTAAATCTATACATAACACATTACCCTCTCCTACTAATACTCCTTCACTACTCATGTCGCTCCTACTACTACTACTACTGCTATTACTAGTATTAATGATAATAGTACTAACAATAACAACACCAAAAATAGCAATAATACTGATAGAGATGCTTAATAGTATAGTAATACTTGTAGCGGGTGCTACTTAGTTCAGGGAAGGAAGAATGAAAGACTGTGGTGATCTGACAGCAACTGATTTATTAGCGAAAGACACCTGCTATTTATAGGGCACTACAGGATCCACCAGATCCACAGCCAATCAGCTACCAGCGTGGCTACCACTCCGCGCCTCGTGAGTATTCGCTCTCAGCCGCCTGGGATCTAGCGCTTAGACCAATAACCAACACTCTGTCAGCACGACTCCGGTCCCGTGCCTCGTGATTGGGTTTGTGCCGAAGGCCGCCACAATACTTCTCCCTCAGGGAAAACGTCACGTTGCGCGTGAGAGGGTACGGCCCGCCCTGGAGACTCGTATAGGAGGGGAGTCGTCGTCTCGAATGTATGCTGGCTTGTGTCGCTCGATGGAGACCCAGTCGTCGCTGCCCTTTATACGTAGTAGGAAAGCTTTCTTCTTTCTTTGGATGACTTCGTAGGGGCCAGAGTAGGGGGGAGGGGGGGTTGGTGTGTGAGCGTCGGTGCGAAGAAAGACATGCTTTGATGAATGTAGATCTCGGGGGCGAATTTCCCGACGATGCTCCTGAAGCGGTTGATGTCGTTGCTCGGAGGGGCGTCAGGGAAGAATTCGCCGGGTACCAGGTGGTCGCCGAAGACCATCTCGGCCGGGGAGACGTCGAGGCCTTCCTTTGGGGTAGTACGAAGGCCGAGGACGACCCAAGGTAGCTGTGAGAACCATGTTCAGTTGTTGCATCGTGACATCAGGGTCGCCTAGAGGGTCCTGTGAAATCGCTCCACCATGCCGTTAGCTTCCGGGTTGTAGGCTGTAGTGTGGTGGACTACGGTGCCCAACAGCTGTCCCAATGACGTCCAAAACTGCGACGTGAAGGTGGTGCCGTGGTCGGACGTGATGTGCTCTGGAATGCCGAATCTGGAGATCCATCCGAATAACAGAGCTGCGGTGCAAGAGGCTGAAGTGGCGTTGGGCATTGTGACGGCTTCAGGCCATCTGGTAGAGCGGTCTACGATGGTGAAAAGGTAACGGTGTCCTAGTGACTGAGGAAGGGGACCCACTACGTCCACGTGGATGTGGGTGAACCGTCTCTGAGGTTGGTGAAATGATCCGGGACCCGTCTCGGTGTGTCGGTGGACTTTGGATTTCTGGCAGGAAGAGCAGGACCGAACCCAGTTCCCCGCGTCGCGGGAGATGCCGAGCCACACGAACTTTTGTGTTAGCACTCGTGTTGTTGCTCGTCGTGAAGGATGTGACAGGTCGTGGACGAGGTCGTAAACGTGACGGGGAAGGGATGCTGGTATCCATGGGCATGGTCGCCCGGTGCTGACGTCGCAGACGGTGGTGGTGCCGTAATCGCTCTGGGGAACGTCCTTACACTGTAGGGCTGTGAGCGATGTTCTCGCTGCTGTCGTATCGGTGTCATGTTGCTGCTCTTTCGCAAGGAGGTTGTAGTCGAATCCCAGATGAATTGCGTGTATCTCGACTCTGGAGAGGGCGTTGGCTATGGGGTTCTTCCTGCCTGTCAGGTGTCTGAAGGTGCAGTTAAACTCGGAGATGGCTGAGAGGTGTCGGCGCTGTCGTGGGGACCAGGCGTCCGTCTGTCTAGTAAAGGCGTGAACCAAGGGCATGTGGTCGGTCTGGATGGTGAAGGTTGCACCCTCCAGGAAGTGGCGGAAATGGCGGACGGCTTGGTGGACGGCGATAAGTTTTCTGTCGAAGGCGGAGTAGTGCCTTTCAGCCTTAAGGAGTATGCGGCTGAAGAAACTCAAAGGACATGGATGGCTGTGGGTGATTTGTTCCAAAACAGCGCCAATGGTGATGTTGCTGGCGTCCGTAGTGACGATGAGAGGCTTCCCGGGAACTGGAAAAGCAAGGAGGGCTGCTACGGCGAGGGCGTCTTTCGCTTTCTGGAAAGCGTCTGCTTGAGAGGGGCCCCACGTCAATTCCTTGGGTTTGCCTGCTAGTACTGCGTATAGTGGCGCCATGGTGTAAGCGATCCTGGGCAGGAAGCGCTGGTAATAGTTGACCATTCCCACGAATTCCTCGAGGGCCTTGACTGTGGTGGGCGTGGAGAATCCCAGGATGGTGGTCACCTTGTCTGGTAGGGGTGAAACGCCTGGAGGATTGAGATGGTGCCCTAAGAAGTCCACCTCTCTGGCGCCGAACACACACTTGTCGTAGCGTACCACCAGGCCGTTCTGCTTAAGGCGCCCCAGTACTTCGGAGAGATGTCGTAGGTGTTCTTCCCTTGATGATGAAAATATGAGGATGTCGTCGATGTAACAGGCGGAGAAGGGTAAGTCACCGAGGATTCCATCCATCATCCGTTGGAAGGTGGCACCAGAGCTTCGCAGGCCAAAACAGCTGTAATTAAATGCGAAGGTGCCGAAGGGCGTGGTGATGGCGGTCTTTTGGATGTCCTCCGGGTGCATGGGGACCTGGTAGTAGCCCATCAGTAGGTCCAGTTTTGAGAATATGTTGGCGCCGTGGAGGAAGGAGGTAATGTCGGCGATCTGGGACAGTGGGTAGTGGTCTGGCTCTGTTCTTGTGTTGAGGCTCCTATAGTCCCCGCAGGGGCGGAGGGAGCCGTCCTTCTTCGTCACGATGTGAAGTGGTGACGCCTTGGGGCTTGACGCCTTCTGGCAGATGCCCAGACGCTCGAGGTCGGTGAAGGTATGTTTTGTTGCGGCGAGCTTGTCAGAGGCCAGACGACGAAATTTGGAGAACACCAGGGGCCTGATGCATTTATATGGTGGTAGATTCCATGTTTTACCGGATTTTTTGGCTGTTGTCGGAGTTCTGGCCTGAAGACATCGGGGTAGGTGTTGCGGAGATGAGCGAAGCCGTCTGTCACCTCGACTATTTGTAGGGCGAACTCGGTGGGCGCGGCGGCGATGGGGGTGATGGTAAGGGAGGCTGCGTCCACCAGCCGACATCTGGCGACGTCCACGAGGAGCTGGTAGTGGGCTAGAAAATCTGCCCCAAGTAGGGGAAGGGTGACGTCTGCAACCACGAAACTCCATCCGAATGTGCGGCCGCCGATGCTGATATCGAGGTGCTGACGGCAGTACGTTGGTACAGGTGTGCTGTTGGCCGCGGCGAGTTGTACGTTGGATGCTGGTTGATGGGGCTTCTTCCATCGTGCAGCTGGCAGGAGGGAAAGGGAAGCGCCAGTGTCGACCAGGAAGCGCACCCCATTGCAGGATTGGAGAGGAAGAAGGCGTTAACACCGGTGGGGGCCGCCGAGATGCACGGCGGCCGCCCTACTCGTTTTTTGGCCACGAGCATCCTGGTCGGCAGGTTCTTACTGTGGGGCCGAATTTGGCATGGTAGTAGCAGAGCTGCTCCGTGAACTTCTTTTGGGTCCCTTGCTGGTTTGATCGTTGCCGCGGGGTGTGGTACTGTTGCACCGGTGTTTGTCGGGCTCGCTGTGGTAGGCGCTGTGCTGCTGCGAAGTCGACCTCGTCATCCCGGAATGATGGTGGGGTGTCGGAAACCATGGCGTTGATGCTGCGGGTTGAAACCGTGAGTGCGTCATCTAAGCGGTCTGCTTGTTGTTGCAGGTCAACCTCGTTGATTTCCTCCGTATTGGGAATGGCAATGCGGATGTATTCGGGGAGACAGAGGAGTCACAGTGCCCGAAGCAGGTCTAGATGTCTAGCCGTCCCGTCGGTGGCTGGCGGGAGTCTTGCCAGTGCCTTTATCTCGAGGAGGGCGTCAGAAGGTTTCTGGTCGCCAATGGGTTTTTGTGAGAGCTGGAGGAGCTGGGGCACTCGCGCTGCTGGGGAAGGCGTCAAACGCTGAAGTAGGTAGGTTTTCAGGTCGTCATATTCGATGGCGGCGGAACTTTTGACTTCCAACCACTCCGAGATGCGTGGAAAAAGTTCGTCTGGGAGAGCTGCTAAGACGTGGTCGGCCCGTGAAGTTGGGCTGCTCACTTTTTTGAGGCGGAATTGCACCTCTGCTCGCCGGAACCAGGTATGTGCGTCGATCGTAGAGAAGGTCGGGAGCTTGGCCTGTGCGGCTGCGGCTGGGTGGGGGTCTGCGGGAGTGGTGGACGGAGAGTTGATGGAGGGCGTGTCCATTGTGTCCATTGCGCGAGATTCTCGAAGGTTACGTTGACGTAAGCCTACGTTGTCGTAGCTTACGTGGCCCTTACGATGACGTAGCGATGGTAATTCACAAAGGACATCGCAGCCCTGCAGGCCGCAGCTGATTGGTGGAAGACTGCGATGTGACGTCATCAGAGTTGCCAACGAATCACAGTCGTTTCTTGAGCTGAGCCAGCCAATCACGAGCCACCCCTCACCCCCCGCCACGGCGATGAATCATCCTCTCCCTCGACCCACTGACTGCCTCGACGAGAGCTTCTACACACTCGTGAAATATCAGACTACCCGGCGCCCCATCGAAGCAGATCAAAGTAAACTACACACGTGAAAATAGACAATGAAATGCAAATAAGAGGCCTTTTTGCAGAAATAGGGAGGCAACGAGATATATATTCATATGTGCAATAAAACATTCAGAGTGACACACGGCCAACTCCCTCGTAATACTCTGATAGTTTGATGCTTCAGACATCAGTGAATGACCAATCTAATATTTTCCATCTGTCACCGTTCTCTCACTTTGTCTAGACTTCTCGGAGCACAATCATTTCCCCACAGGAAGCAGTGGCAACACCGTATAATTTACCATTTAAACGATTACCATATGTGAAGGCAGTTATTTGGGTGATGAAAGCAGTTTTGGGGTCGGAAGTCGGCAAACAATCGGCAATGGGTAGGCGGTGGTTGAATGGATAGCAAGACGGCCCCGCGTTCAGGGGGACGCGAGTTCAATCCCCGACCGGTCCCACCAAGCTGGGATTTTTCAGCCGCTGCCGAGTGGCTTAAATCTACCCACATGCTGTCCAGAAGACCACCAATCAACCCGGACTCTAGATTCTAGGATTAAAGATGAGCTCCGGGAGGGCAGCATGAGTCAATGCAAGATGGCGCCTCTATAAACACTCGCCTGCGCCAGAACGGGCTGGGCCGACCATCAGGCCCCACCGGGAAGAAGCCTTGGACCGACCATCAGGATCCACCGGGAACAAGCCTAACGGCGCAATAGGCTACGACGTAAAAAAAAAAAAAAAAGAGAGGCAGAGTACGACAATCTGGCAACGTTGAGTGGCAGCAGTCTGTTGTAGCGGCACCGCACACTAAAGTTGTTAAACAAAACCTCTGCTGTTGATTGCTTACTCTAATATAATTACTTTTTGAACAAATGTTCTTGCTATTTTCACGTTGGGAAACACTAATCATAACGAATTTCATGCAAATCAGGGAGACATTGTAAGGCTTACGACAGCACCAGACCCACACGTAACTTACGTATCGTAACTTACGATGACGTAGCGCTTCGAGAACTGCAGTGAAGGCGTTACGTGGACGTAAGTGTGGCTTACGATCACGTAAGGGGTTCGAGAATCTCGCCCCGGGTGCCACCAATGTAGCGGGTGCTACTTCAAGCAGTTTAATTTCTTACTTCAGGGAAGGAAGAATGGCGGACTATGGTGATCTGACAGTGTAAAGGGAAGACAACTATTAACTCTTCGACTCCAACATAGCTCCGGAACACCTCACTCGACCTACACTCATCCCGAGCGAGGCTTCACACTACCCGCAGCGGAACGCCTCGAGCTCCACCCGAGCTCCACCGGCGCGAGTGGGGGCCCTGACGTCAGCAGCCGAAGCAACCTCGGACGTTGGTGCGCTGAGGACGGGAGACGACTCCCGGACTCGGTCGAGCCAGCTCGCTAGGCACTGGCTCCTCTTCACCACCTAACGAGTCCTCCAACTGACGAGGCTGCTGCCGCGTTACGCCCGGCCCGGCACTGCCCTCTATCACTCAGCCGCGGTCTACCCGGGGAAGACGCTGTTGGCTCCGAGACCGAATACCCGGGCCGCCCTTGCTGGCCTTACCACGCCGGCCTGCCTACCTGTATTCCGTGGGCTGTATGAGCGGCCTCACCACACCGGCCTGCCTACCTGTCTTCCGTGGGCTGTATGAGCGGCCTCACCACGCCTGCCTGCCTACCTGTCTTCCGTGGGCTGTATGAGCGGCCTCACCACGCCGGCCGTCCTACCTGTCTCCCGTGGGCTGTGTGAGAGGCCTTACCACACCGGCCGTCCTACTTGTCTCCCGTGGGGTGTGCGAGCTAAAGTGCATATTAAAGGCGGAGTTAACATCTTGCGTATCGCTTCTCCTGACTACACTGTGAAAGGGGGGGGAGCAAAACACCTGGCTCAGGAGGAAAGCTGTTAGCCCGGAACAGCCTTGGGCCCCTGCAGTTTCGTTTCCTTCACAGACAGCAACTGATTTATTAGCGAGAGACACGGCTATTTATAGGGCGCTACAGAATCTTGAACCAGATCCACAGCCAATCTGCTACCAGTGTGGCTGCCACTTCGCGCCTCGTGAGTATCGGTTGTCGGCCACCTTGGATCTAGCGCTTAGACCAACAACCAATCATCTGTCAGCGCGACTCCCGTCCCGCGCCTCGTGATTGGGTTTGTGGCGAAGGCCGCCACAAACTAAAATAAATTAATATGAAAATAGTAAAATACCACTACTACTATTATTGCGACTATTTCTACTACTATTACTACTACATCTACTACTGCTACTACTACAACTACTACTACCACTACATCTACTACGTACTACTACTACTACTACTACTACTAATAATAATAATAATAATAATAATAATAATGTCACGGTTTTAGGTGAAAGCCAGGGGCGTAAACTCAATGAGGCGCGAATAACAACAGGGTTCGATCCTGATAGCGCCAAAGACAGAATAGGAATAATATAACTGCCAACATTGTATAACTAACGCGTCTTACCTGGTTCCTTGTGTTCGTTCAGGCCAATCTAAGGCTGAAAGCCACCCAACACAGAATTTGACCCGTGTGCAGGTTGCCACGTGGAGGTGACCACGACACACATAGGCTCGCACTATACCGTTAAGGGTTTTATACTCCCTGCGGAGTTTTTAGGGAACACAGTGCAGTGACTCACAGGAGCTCACACATGCACACACAACACACAAGGGTAACACAGAGAGCGTGTACAATTATGTACAACTGTATTACTCAAAGTCAAATACTCCACCAACACACACACACACACACACACAGCAAAACCTACGACGTTACTCGTGCGCTCACGGTACCTAGACTGACCTGGCTACACTAACGACAAATCGGTTGTACTTAGCTTGGTTGGAGAAAAGTATGATGAAAGTCGTTGCAGTCCGCAGAAACCCTGCTCTAGGTGTGACCGAGCTGGATCCCGGCGAGGAGCCACGTGGTGGAGCTTCCGTCCTACACGACACAATATGATGGAAGCCACGCGACCCTACGAGGCAGGAGGAACGTCTTTCCCCCTGCTGGAAATCGGGAACCCGGGCGGCTGAGGTCCTGGTAACAGCAGGACACGCACACCGCCACTCGCGTGAACTTAGAGGCTGGCTATTGGAGGAACATGAGCAAAATGCCCCGTGACCTCACAGTGGGACTGTCACGGGCAAAAGAACGTGCGCTGGCGGCGAACAAACCGGCGAGCCACGACCTCGCTCGGACTGAGGTGAAAAACACTGCCAACGAGGGAATACTCAAATACAATAACACAGTATTTCTGCAAAACAAGGATAGACTGGGTAGCATACAATAAATATACAGGCTCTCTCAAAGGCAGAATACTGCGTAACAACAAAATATAAGAGCTCAGGGCTCAATATGGAACGTCCTTACAGAAGAGGAGTGAAACGTCTGGCAGTGAGGTATTTTCATTCTTAGCAGGTGTCACCAGCAATAGGGTCACAGGGCCCACGAAGTTTGAGGTATTATTTCAATTATCGTAAATTAGCTGTGTTTCTCTGGGACTTGCAACAATTACACTTCAATAAAATAAGTGACACTATTGTCAATAAAAATGTTGATCATTCTCTTTGTTTTATTTATTGGTAAACGAGAGAAAATATAAATGCTGTCCGGCAGCCTCTCCTCATTCAAATTCGTTCTTGCTTGAAAGATCGGTGAAATCAAGCAGAAATTAGTTAAAAAAAATATTTACATTGCATTATATGCTGAGTAACTGCTTTGGGTGCATCAGTGTCGCCTTAGGCGAAATTTATCAAAAACATTTGGGCGCCAGGCATCTCGGCGGAAAGCGAGCCTCCTTTGTTTTTTGTCCGTGTGTGACATTGGCTTCCGTCCAATAGTGTTTCACCCCATCCACAACTCCTGGCCTTAAACGGCGTCACCTTTGACCTGCCCACGCTCCTGGTAGCGGCAGGCGTCCACCCAAGGTCTTGGTTCATCTCACACAACAACCAGCAGTCAGCTGAGGGTGGAGTATAATATGCTGGGAGCGGAAGCCGGTGACCTCACGATGACATAAACACCTGGCCTTTCTAGTCTTGGAGGGGTGGGGTTGTCGATATGCCTGACCGGCCCATTTTTGCTTGATGTCACAGGGTTGTCATGCAAGAACGATTTGGGAATGAGGAGAGGCTGCCGGACGGCATTTATATTTTTCTCCTTTACCAATAAATAAAATAACGAGAATGATCAGCTACACTTTTATTAACAATAGTGTCACTTATTGTATTGAAGTGTAATTGTTACAAGCCCAAGAGAAACACAGGTAATTTACGATTTTGTGCACCGATATGTGAATAATATATAATGCCGAGTGTATTGGACCCGTATACCCATGGTATTAGATAACTTATTCACATACTCGTCTTATGTTTGATGGTGTTTGCGACCCTATACCCGCTTACTGGCAACTCTGAATATACCTAATTCTGGCCAGTCCAGGCCGCGTGCGAGACTGTGCCCACGCTCACACACAACTGAACAACAGCAAGCGTGGCTAAAAGAAAAAAAAGAAAAAAAAAAAAAACAGACCCATGAACAAACACTGCAACAGGCAGATATAATTAATGCTTCCCAGATCACGTAACTAACTGGTGCAAGCACATAAAATAACAAGCTACAAGCGGTAAACAATAACGTAGAGAAGGAATCGGCAATCATCGCACAGCTGGCAACTTCTACTCAGCCGCCCAGCACAGACCGCCAGCCGCGCGCATTCACTCACGGCGTCACACTGGACCAAATCTGGGGCGGAATTCACAAAAATACTCACTAACTACGAACTAACATAATTACGTACAATTGATTTAGCGACCGACGTCAGCGTCAGATTCACGAAGCAAACCTTAGATGGTAGTTAGAGGCGCGGTAAGTCAGCGAGGCCGCTGATTGGTTGATGACGTCATTGGCCTTGCAGCGAATCGCAAGCACGTTTACAGAACCGTCAACCAATCCTAGGGAGCCCCCTCCAGCTGCTGGATCAAGAAACCCTTTCTCTTTTCCCATTTTTTCTTCCATTTAAGGCAAACTGTACTGAATCTACGAATTCAATTATTTCGTTGTTTGGTGCACATTGACGTCAAGGTAACTCTGCCGTTCGATGTCTTGTTACCTACGAACATGCTTAAGATGAAGAAAAAGAAGATACGGAGGAGATTGAGGTAGGAAGAAAGCAAATAGAAATATGGGACAGATATCGTAGCAGACAGGAACGAAGGACGGAAGTAAGGAACGAGGGAAAATTAAGACTGTCTTGCCATATCTGCAGTATAACTCATGGGCTAGCTGTCACCCGATAAAGGTCTATGGTCCCTCCACGGAGGGACAAATCTAGAGATGGATGGATGAATGGATGAGGAGGTAGGAAGATGAAGGAGGAGGGAGGTCTGGCAATCCCCTGGCCGGGCGTCGGTGTTGCCATACCGCCCACACTTATCATATACCTCTCAAAGGGTGTATATCTCATCATTTTATAAATAAATGGGCTTCCTCCACTCGCAAAGTTATATTTCAAGTTGAAAAACGCGATTGATGAGCATTTATACGCAATTATGATAATACTGTTAGCGTTTACTACACCCCCGAGGCAGTAGTTATTTAACGACAAATTTAGCGTCACACAGAGCGCGGTAAAGCTTTGTAAATCCGCGCGCTAACCCGTGACGTCATCGATTAGTTCGTAGTTATTGTCGCGCGAGCATTGTGAATTTCAGTGTTCTCAAAACTACGCACTAAGGGCCCAAAACTACGAACTAAGCCTTTGTGAGTGCGAGCTTTTGCTCGCGGGATGGCCTGCTCGCGAGCTTTTGCTCCTGCGTTTAGCTCGCTGTTTTGATGGGGAGCAGCTCGGCGAGCCGCGAGCAGGTAGTCAAATGAGCTATTTGGTGCACCGATATGTGAATAATATATAATGCCGAGTGTATTGGATCCGTATACCCATGATATTAGAGAACTTATTCACATACTCGTCTTATGTTTGATGGTGTTTGTAATATTTTATAATATTGTGCAAAGTAGTTTTGCTTTTATTTTGATTTCTGGATCCCTAACCAAGACCAAGAATGCCCAGCTTAAATAAAACACTCGCCATGGCAACCTTCGCTCCTAGTTCTAGAGTTCACTGGTCCTCCGGTATTGTGCACTCTTTAGTTATCTAGACTCCAGTGGTTCTTAACCTGGGTTCGGCGAAGATCCTCCCGAAAAACATCGCAATTTTGTAACTGAATTTTAAGCAAATTTTCTTCAATATTTTTTATGGATTAAAATGGAATACATTCTTTGTATTATCTAAAATTAATATACTCTTGAATTTTGAAGCCATTTTTCTTCCACTTGTATGTTTTTTTTCTTTATACTTGAGGGGTTGGGCTACTGTGCGGAGGTTTTCGTTAGGGTTCGGCGCCTCTGAAAAGATTATGAACCACTGATCTAGAGTCAAGGACCATCCCGAATTATGGGACCACAGCCATCCACATTTCTGTAGAAAGAAGTCTCATCCTCCAGCCTCATCTCCATCACGAGATTGGTGTACACACCATGGGTCTCCCTTCTCTTCAGCCATGCCCGAACGCAGACTCGTCTTTTTTTCTTCTGCGCTCGTTGAATAACGGCAAGTAATGCCGCCACAGCTGCATATTTATCTGTAATGCGAAGCGTAGATATACTAGGCGCCATGGCTGAGGCTTTGTTTACAGTGTTGCTCGCCGCTCGTCAGTTTGAGGACACCAGTGACTTGCTCGTGAGCAAAAGCTGCTAGTTCGCCAGATTTGGGTCCAGTGTGACGCCAGCTTTA
>NW_026111271.1:0-18670 GCF_024679095.1 Eriocheir sinensis | reverse complement strand
ACTACACTACAGTTTTGAGTTTGGATCTTAAGAGTCCCTGTTGCTTTCTGTTTGAATGGTCTGCCTCTCTTTTGTGGCACATTGTTTTCATCAGGTGACCTTTGTTTGAGGTCTGCCTACCGTTTGGGTTCATTGTTTTCATCAGATAACCTTTTGTTTGAGGTTCCGTCCTTGGTGGGGTTCACACTCAATGTTTTATTCTTCTTGGGTGGCCTGCCCCTCCGTTTGGGTTCATTGTTTTCATCAGGTGACCTTTTGTTTGAGGTTCCGTCCTTGGTGGGGTTCAGACTCAATGTTTTATTCTTCTTGGATGGCCTGCCCCTCCGTTTGGGTTCATTGTTTTCATCAGGTGACCTTTTGTTTGAGGTTCCGTCCTTGGTGGGGTTCACACTCAATGTTTTATTCTTCTTGGATGGCCTGCCTCTCCGTTTGGGTTCATTGTTTTCATCAGGTGACCTTTTGTTTGAGGTTCCGTCCTTGGTGGGGTTCAGACTCAATGTTTTATTCTTCTTGGGTGGCCTGCCTCTCCGTTTGGGTTCATTGTTTTCATCAGGTGACCTTTTGTTTGAGGTTCCGTCCTTGGTGGGGTTCACACTCAATGTTTTATTCTTCTTGGGTGGCCTGCCCCTCCGTTTGGGTTCATTCCTTGGGTTGTTCTGTCTCGGATTTTCTTGACTCTCTGCCGCCACTTTTGCTTTGGGCTGTCTACCTCTCTTCCTTGATGTATCACCCTCAACGCTCACCTTCTGCACTGACTTTTGTTTGGGCAATCTACATCTTTTCTTTGATATATTACCCTCATCATTCACCTCCAGCACTGACTTTCTTTTGGGAGGTCTACCTCTTCTTCTTGGTAAGTTGCTCACATCTGAAAGCCTGTCCTGCACAGAAAGCTTCCTCAAATCAGCAGTTTTGTTTTGGGAAAGGCTTACTTCATCCACAGGTGCTTTTGCTTTCTTTCGAGACTTGTTTTCATCAGATGACCCCACTGTGTTTGTAATAAGATTATCAGAAAGTTTTCTCTTTTTATGCAATCTGGTGGGTAAATTCACCCTGGCATGGTAATGAGAGCCATCCCAAGTGGGGTCATCCTCATCAACCTCATTATCCTCTATCTCCTCACATATAAAGTCATCACTTAACCCAAGCTGTTGTTTCCTTCTCTGCAGTGATTCCTCTACTTCTCTAACAAGATCATCCTCATCACAACATGAATCTTGCCTCAATGAGATCGCTGGGGAGACAGTGCTGGTTTTTATGGTTGCACCTGTCCTGGAAAGGTTCTTCTGGGGTATAAGGAGTTGAACTTGGTTTGTTTTTGCTGTTGTGTGGAGACTGGTAGGGACATTCATCTAGTGGAGGAGGAAGTCCGTGTGCCAGGGAAATGTACCGCTCAATAACCTGGTTGAATGCTGTTTTATTCCTGTTGAGGATATCACGGTGTAGTGCCTCTGTCTGAAACTGAAATTGTAATAGAATTAGAGAATATATATGCCAGTCAGTTTTTAACATAAGTCTACATACAGCAATATATTGAAGGTAATAATAAAGTTCTCATATCCATTTCTTTCTCATCCATCTTCCCATATTCAGTCCATGCCAAAGTTATCAATAAGGCAAAATTCTAAAATTTTCAGCATGTTACATTTACTGAGCCTCAAACCATTTGTGCTGACTAGTTTATATATATATATATATATATATATATATATATATATATAGATATATATATATATATATATATATAAAAAAGAATACAGTAAACTCTATAAGTCACACTTCTATACTCCAGATATTGGATACGGTGTTAATGAGTTTTCAGTAGTGTCACCGACAAGTCAGACGGATGCATACAAAAGCAAATGAGACCAAAAGTGCTCAGTGATATGTTTTCCCAAAAGACAAACACTTTTCACTGGTCAATCAGTGAGTAGTAGCCACAGCACCACAGCAGTCAAATTCCCGTAGGAATTTTTTTTTGAAGAATGAAATATAGAATATAATGCTCTTTGAGACCCAGAAAGTTGGTGTTGTATACAGAAATATTTATTTTCTTGTCATTTCACATTAAATAAAACTGAAAATGGCATAAGGCAAGGAAAGAAGGGAAGATGCTGCATTTTCTAAAGACATTTCGCATCTTTTTGATCCTAGGTAGCGTTGTCCAACTATTTTGTAGCTGTGACTTTAATCCTGAGCAGTGCTGTTTTTTGTATGCTGGTGAATTTCTTGCATCATCTCTTAACATAATCATCATGTGCAGGTGAGGAAATGTATATTTTTACAATATTATAGTTGACATCAATCTAAAACAAGGAGAAAATTAGAGTTGGCTCAGAACTCATACATGCAAACTGTAAACATAACTCTTGCCACACAGAAAGCATCTGCCGCTGGATGTGGGGCATATACAAAGGATTAAGCACAGGTGATCTGTATTCTGTAGTCATCCTCTAGGAACAAATTGTCAAATTCCTCCATCTTCCTACTTCCGATAGTGTGCAATCTGTACTGGAATCTGAAGTGATGTACATGACAGTTTTTCCCGGGTGGTGGTGCCTGTCGTCAGGCAGAAGGGCTGTAATTCGTTTTCAGCACTAATGCTGTGTTGTATGCTTCCGTTTGACTTGTCAGTGACATTACTGAAATGTTTTTAAGTCATACTATTTCAGGGGTCCAGACACATATCCATAAATCAGACCAAAATCCCTCACAAAGCCATGTTAGAGAATAATCTAGTTCTAGTAAATTACCATGCAGAGAACCACCAACATGCCAGCATCTCTCCCCCATGGACACCACCCCAAGCACCACCACCAGGACCACATTCTCAAGAAGACCCACCCTACAGGAACTTAACGACTCAAGGCTGGAGGCTGCAGAACGCAGCCTCAGGCCTTACTATTATTTCCGATTGGGGCAAGAGGAACCTGGTGTCCTTCAACGCCTCAAAAACACAGTTTCTCCACCTATCCACTCAACACAATCTTCCAAACAACTATCCCCTATTCTTTGACAACACCCAGCTATCACCTTCCTCAACACTAAACATCCTTGGTCTATCCTTAACTCAAAATCTCAACTGGAAACTTCATATCTCATCTCTTACGAAATCAGCTTCCTCGAGGCTGGGCGTTCTGTACCGTCTCCGCCAGTTCTTCTCCCCTGCACAGCTGCTGTCCATATACAGGGGCCTTGTCCACCCTCATATGGAATATGCATCTCATGTGTGGGGGGGCTCCACTCATACAGCTCTTCTGGACAGAGTGGAGGCTAAGGCTCTTCGTCTCATCAGCTCTCCTCCTCATACTGATAGTCTTCTACCTCTTAAATTCCGCCGCGATGTTGCCTCTCTATCTTCTAGCGATATTTCCACGCTGACTGCTCTTCTGAACTTGCTAACTGCATGCCTCCCCCCCCTCCCGCGACCCCGCTGCACTCGACTTTCTACTCATGCTCATCCCTATACTGTCCAAACCCCTTATGCAAGAGTTAACCAGCATCTTCACTCTTTCATCCCTCACGCTGGTAAACTCTGGAACAATCTTCCTTCATCTGTATTTCCTCCTGCCTACGACTTGAACTCTTTCAAGAGGAGGGTATCAGGACATCTCTCCACCCGTTTTTGACCTGGCTTTTGGACACCTCTTTTATGTCTGGCTTAGGAGCAGCGAGTAGCGGGATATTGTTTTTTAATGTTTTCTTTTTTGTGTGCCCTTGAGCTGCCTTCTTTGTTGTAAAAAAAAAAAAAAAAAAAAAAAAAAACAGAACTCCACCATAATAAGGACTACGGGGTATTTTTGACGAATATATTTAAAATTGGACGAGTACATGTTTTTCGCTCAGCGTGGCCGGGAAACCCTAAATTACTATGTGGGGAGGTTTGTTTCGTAAAATTAAAACCCCTCCCCCCTGGGGTTTTTTATAGTCGGACATGCACGTCATAAGACGCCATGTCAACATATGCGGTATCATTCGTATATACGTAAAAATTGCATTAGAATATTTTAATTCTTCGTAAATTTTGTCATCTGTCATCCTCTCTTCTTTGCGCGGAGAGGCAGGGGAGGAAGAGAGGTGCCACCGTGCCAGTGCCAAGCGAGACACAGACGGGAAGAGTATGTCGTACTTTTCTCTCCTCTCCAGCCAAAAAAAACGTCCTTACAAATGATGTACAAGTGCAAGTCAACCAAAAAAAGTCACCAACATCAGGAGGTCTTGTGGAGCCAAACCTCAGATAACAAGCAAGAGAGAGGCGAGAAGCAAGAGACTCCCACGGCACTCAAGGCACTGGAGTGCAGGGCCCAGATGCCTGATCATTCTCCAGTAAGTCAACAAGATATACACAATAATATGTGAAAGTTTCATGCCAATCAAATAAATGCAAATGGCAGGACAGGAATGAAATGTAAAAAAATCTTTAGAAGCCAATATCAAAAATTAGTTTTTTAAAATTAAAATAATTTCACAAAATCGGTAAAAAGTCTGATCGACTTTTGTTAGGTATCTGTTGAAACTACAACTAAAGGGCAATTTTTAGTGAGAAATAGATTTTCAATAATGTCAAAAGAAAACGGGACACAAAGAGGAGAAAATAATAACTGACAAAAGATTGTAAATTTTTTTCTTAGAAGACACAACACAAAATCAAAAAGTTACTTACAACAAAATGTAGATAGGTAAACAAAGTTTCTATGGTATTTTTTTTCAAACCGATTAACTGAAAATTAAAGCCTGTGGAACAAAAAAACAAAAAATACACTTTGTTCGAGTCTCTCCTAAACTTCACCCAAATTTGATGAAATTCACAGAATAAGAAACCTTACAGTAACAAACAACATACTAACATTTCAAAGCTATTGGACGTACCATATGTTCAGGAGGACACCCCGTAGTCGCCCCCCTTTACCTATCAGATACTATCCTGCTGTTATAAAAATAGTAACCAATCTCCATTTACTTATTAAAACCTCAAAAACAACTGACTTGCAATGGAAATTGTGATCAGAGTGTTGATTGACACATGGAAATCTTACAGATATTGTGTTAATCATTGGAATGATTTTAAATATAATTTTTCAGCATTTATACTCGGCTGTGTCTCATAAGGGCTATTACAAGAAAGGACTGTGGGATGATTTTTTCTGGTTCCTATTGATTCCTTCCTTACATATATAGCCACGAGTCTCCTGAAAGTGTAGTCAAAGATGTAAGTCCGTATTCTTAAACATATCTGCATCTCAGTTCGCCTGTTCAAAAAGTTTCTCTTAGAAGCTGCTGGAGTTTTCATGGATTGTTTCGTGATTCTAGTGATAGTTTTACAAGACTCCCGCACCATAAACATGAATATCACCCATGAAAACCCAGTTAATTTTCTCTGTTGCTTTAGAAAACAGTCATAATAGGAGCCCGACACATTTAAGAATAGGACCATAGTACCTACAGGCAGAAAAAGAAAAGGACGAAGAGAAAGAGTGCGGCTCTTTTTCTCATTTCATTCATTTCATTTAATTTCTATGGGACCCGCAGGGGGCCACTCTTGGGTGGCATGATATGCGGGGGTTGTGGGGGTATTCAAAGGGCCAGGACAGGATTAGGATAAGGGTTAGGACGAGGAAAGGTATTGGGACATGATGATGGGCCAAGATTGGGGAGATAATGACTGATGATCCTATTCCTACATGTGTTAAAGTGGGACTATTAACTACATGAGATGGGAGATGATTCCACTCTTGGATGCTGGGGAAAGAATGAATATTTGAATATACTACAGTAAAACCTCACCATTTGCACACTCACCATTTACGCGGCCTTAATTTATGCCATCGTCCCACCATTTGTGCAGGTGGTCTTGCCATCTGCGCACCTCGCCCCCCCACCACTGACTAAGGGTCGGTTCCCCCTAGTCCCGTCTCCCGCGTAAATTTAAATTTCTACGTAGTATTGGTAAACATGTCCATGGTGGTGGTGATGAAGGTGGTGGTGGTGACGAAGGTGATGGTGGTGATAAAGGTGGTGGTAGTGGAGATGAAGGTGGTGGCAGTGACAAAGGTGGTGGGGGGTTATGAATGTGGTTGTGGTGATGAAGGTGATGGTGGTGGTGATCAAGGTTGTGGTGGTGATGAAAGAAGTGTTGGTGGTGAAGGTGGTGGTGGTGGCAAAGATGGTGGTGGTGGTGATGAAGGTGATGGTGGTGGTGATGACAGTGGTAGTGATATGATGAAGACGGTGGTGGCGATTAAAGTGGTTGTGGTGATGAAGGTAGCAATGGTGGTGTTGCAGGTGGTGGTGGTGGTGATAGTGGTAGTGGTGACGAAAGTGAAGGTGTTGAAGAAGCCTTGAAACCAGCTGGTGAGCTACAGCTGTCTACCATCCGCGCGCCCTCTCCCGCCAGTGAAGAACACTACCAAAATACACAACATGTCATTTCCCGCCTTTGCCCAATCGCTTCTCCTGGTCTCGTGGTGACTGCGATTATTCGATGTTTTCTGCCTCACCTTTGCACCACCATCATGCCGCACACAGCGTCACAACCTAAGATTTGGACGCCATTATTGGCCCTGTTTTTGACGCGAGAGCATGTGCTAGCATTTGAAAAGCGCAGTGAAAACAGGGCCAATAATGGCACCCAAATCTTAGGTTGTCGGGACTCTACAGATCACGACCCAGAAACTGGTTATGCTAAATTGATCAAGAAGTTTCCTGCCAGCAGACAAGGGCCCCAGGGGTTTGGGCCATGACCACCCATATGTATTTTTCCCCATAGGTTATTAAGTTTGCCATTTGCGCATTCGCCATTTGCACACCTTCAGACCGCCCATATGTGCGCAAATGGTGAGGTTTGACTGTAGTGTTAGTCTGGTAGGTGTGGTATTTAAGGTTGTGGCTGCCTCTAGAGGATCGTGTAGTTGTCAGGTGTAAATAAGTGTCTTTGTTTATGTCAACTAAATTGTTTGTGATTTTATATAGTATTTGTTGTCTGTGTATTTGTCTTCGTGTTGCTAATGGGTCTAGTTTTATGTCTTGTTTAAGCAAAGTGACTGATGTGGTGTGTCTGTAATCATGTCTGGCCCATCTTGCAGCTTTGTTTTGTATGGCCTCTAATTTATTTATGTTATTGTTAGTGTGTGGGTCCCAGACGGTGTCACAATATTCTATGTGTGGCCGACCGAGTGATTTGTATGCAAGAATTTTGATGTTTGTGTTACACCTGCTAAGGTTCCTACGCAGGAACCCCAGGGCTCTGTGAGCTTTGGCCCTGATGCTGCTCACGAGTGTGTTCCATCGCATGTCTGCTGAGATATGTACACCCAAGTATTTGTGTGAAGAGACAGTGTTTAGGTTTGTGTCATGGAGTTTGTTAATGAGGGAATAGGTTTGTTAGTACTTATGAAACGGATGTGATAGCATTTGTCTGGTCTAAACGTCATCTGCCACTTGGCTTCCCAGTCTTTAAGTGCAACCAAATTGTCCTGGAGTCGAAGGCAGTCATCCCTATCTAAAATGGGTCGATAAACTATACTGTCACCTGCAAAAAGTCTAGTAGATGAGGTAAGTGATAGTGGGAGATCATTAATGTAAGAAAGGAAAAGAAGGGGGCCCAAGACTGTGACTTGAGGTATCCCAGAAGTTACAGGAATAGATGAGGATTGACTACCATCAAGAACAACTCTTTTCTTGTGGGTAGTCAAAAACGTGGTAATCCAGTTAGAAAGTTGTCCTCGTATGCCATAGTATTCTAATTTAGCTAAAAATCTTTGGTGGGAAACTTTGTTGTAGGCTTTGGCAAAGTCAAGTATTATGGCATCAACTTGTTTAACTTTGGGGTTGTTAAGGGACTGCAAAATGTCGTGTGTGGTCACAAGTAATTGAGTCTCGCACGAACGTTTGGGCTGAAAGCCGTGCTGACTGTCAGTCAGTATATTTTGCCAATCAAAGTGGGCCATTATATGTCTATGAATTATACGTTCTAAAATTTTGCAGGGAACTGAGGTTAGTGAAATAGGTCTATAATTAGCAGGGAGGGTTCTGTCTCCGGATTAAAAAATTGGTGACACATTTGCCAAAAGCCAGTCCTGAGGGAGTTCTCCGGTTTGTAATGTCTGCGAGAATATAACCTGCAGGATAGGTGCAAGAATGCAAGCATTAGCTTTTAGTATACTGCAGGGTATATTGTTTGGTCCAGTCGCTTTGTCAGTGTCAACCTCAGATAATAGTTTCTCAATTCCTCATCATCATCATTTCATCGACGCCTGCTCCTAGGAGCTCCCACCAGGGGATGGCCACGGCAGAAGAGTTTTCAACTTTCTCTATCCAGACACTTCCTCCTTGCCTGCTCAAAGTTTCTCAAGGATCTTTCACCCTTTTTCCTGATATACTCTTGCACTCTATCTCTCCATTTCACTGGAGGTCGTCCTATAGCATTCCCTCCCTCTATCTCACTCACATACACCCTTCTGGTCATCTTACTCTCCTCCATTTGCTCCATGTGGCCAAACCACTTCAAAGTCTGTCGCTTCACTTCTTCCACCACTCCACACTTCTTCCCTTCAACCCCATGACACATTCCAAAATGCTCGTACACACTTTCATTACTCATTCCATCCATTCTACTCACCCCACAAGCACTCCTCAAATAACTCATTTCCACTGCCTGCACTCTAGACATCTGACTTTCATTCCAGCCCCACGTTTCACTTGCATATGTGAGGGTTGGTACTATTATCGTATTGTTACGCCACCCCCCCTACCACACACCATACACGGGCAGGCAGGTGGCGTGATCCTCAGAACAACCACACAAGCACCAGTCACTCACAGCGGCCCACACAGAACACCGAGGGGAGGAGGGAACGAGGCAGGGCACAAAGGATACACGTTGAACACTAAGTTCTAGTTTAATGACAGGTTCCTCACACAGTACAGCAACTTTCAAGGGCACAGAACAATTAATCAGGCACAGTACAGGGGCACGGCAGACACGCACACCGGATGCACACAGCTCACGAGCGGAGCAGCTCAACCGAACACTCTCAAGCCCAGACACGCGTCTTCTCCACTACTCCTCAGCGCCTCTTGCTCGCCCCTCTCCACTCTGCCGACTCAGCACTTCCTGCCCGGCGGCCGGAGGCCCCGGGCTCCCCTCTGTCTCTCTTGTCCCAACAAGTAGAGTTGCACCATGCTGAGCTAACATTGCATCATGCTACAATTTCCTCACATTACACATACAATCATTCACATACAGCACATTCGTAACACTATCTCCCCCTTCAGAAGGCAGTCGACCCGGCTGCCCCAACATTCAACAAACAAAACATGAAATTAATCAAACTAATCAGTCCCCTGGGACATCACTAAAGTCTCTTAACCATCCCGGCCGACGCCTATCTCGCCGAGGGCGCCGCTGGGATGCGGGCGGCGGCAGGCAGGCGGTGGCACCCAGAGCCGCGTCGTCGGCCCCAGGTACTTGCTCAGGGTCGTCACTGACGTCTGCCGCTTCGCCCGCACCGCTCATGTTCTCGTTCGCCCCGTGGTCGACCTCTGACACGTCCCCTTCGCTGCTGCTGGGGCTCATGTACTCTCCTGCGCCGGTCGTATGTCTCCTTCATTTCATGGCCTGGCCTGCCACCTTGAGCTTGCCCCACGGGCGTCGGTGCACCTCAGCCAGGCTTTCCTGCAGTGCCGCTGAGAAGCCAGAGGTGACGGTGGGCAAGCTCACGTCGGGGGGGCTGCCCCGTGGCCAAATCCACCGGTAGCCTGAGCTCCCGGCCGAACATTGAACACAGAAAAATACATGCAATACACATTAATCAGTCTGTCCTCCACCACGTCCTCCACAGTCTCTTCTCGCGCCCCCAAGGGGCTCCGCCTGTCAGCCACGCCGTCGACCACCCGCCAGTCCTCAGTGGGCTCTTCCACGCCATCCACTCCACGTGACGCTCGGGACAGTCGACACCGGCTCCTGGCCTCCACCCTCGGGGCAAGGTGCCCTCGCCCGGCCGTGACTACCTCCCCACGCAGCCATGCTCGAAAACCTCCTGGAAGCAAAGGGCACCTCTCCGGTCACCCTCTCCAGCTCCCGTCCGAGGGCACCACGAGCCTTACTGGCCTGCGTCAGGTAGTCGAGGCCCAGCAAGCACGGCTCGTCTCGATCGGCGACGTCCATCGGCCGGCGCTCTACCGCGCTGACTTCGCCGATACGAGCCTCCACTGGCCCCTCCAGCAGCACACACTACCCCGGTCAGGCCGCCCGAGCACTCCTCAGCCCCGGTGTCCACTGTCACGCGTCGTGGCTACAACCGCTAAGCCTCCCACTGGCAACACGCTGGTCGGGCGGCGGCAGCTTACTCAAGGCGGGGAGGGCGGGGAGACGGCTGGAAGTCGACTCCCTTTTCCAGCCCGTCCGCGCTTCCCGCCCGCGCCGCGTCCCTGGACCTGGGACAGGCACTCAAGCGGTGGCCTGACTGGCCACAGTCCTTACAGCGCGGCTGGAGGGCGTCGGGGCTCAGCCGGTCGAGGGAACGCGTCCTTCGCTCCCCCAGGCACCGACTGCACCTATGCCCCCTCTTGCCACTGCCCCTGCACGAGCCACGGAGGCCCTCCGGGCTCGCCTTCATCGACGCTGCCTTCATCTTCACCTTCGCCATCCGGCCCCGGAAGTCATGGCAGGGCGGGGCGGCCGCCGCTAGGCCGCTGATCATCGTCAATGCCCCGAACTCCAAGGCCCTCGTCAGCGCGTCGTCGGTCCACGGCAGGGGGTGAGAGTCCTCGCCAGTCTCGTCCCTCAGCGCCCGGCAGTCCGCACAGAAGTGCTGCGTGCCGTTCTTCTTCATATCCAGAACGACTGTTGAGGGCCACGGACTGTCTGTCCGCTCCATCAGCCCCTGCGCCGCCAGCTCGTTGACGGCGCGCTGCAGTTCCTCCCGCCTGGCCGGCACGACACGTCGGGGCGGGCTCCTGGCGGGCGCACCATTTCGTGCTGATGTTGTGCTTCACCAACCCCGTGCAGCCCAGCAGGTCCACTCCACCCCCGTTGAACACGTCCGCGCACCGAGCCAGGGTGTGGCGCACCCTCGTCTGCGCCTCCGTCAGGTGAGCGGCGCTCCGGTGCGCCGAATCCTCCAGGAAGTCGGGCAGCGGCCTCACAGCGGCCGACTCCGCGCTCCCCGACACTTCCTCTTGTTGTTCCACCTCTTCACAGGTGCCCAGCTTGGCACCAGCGGGTACTTTCCGAGCCTCGTCGGAGGAGTTAGCCACCAGCACCGTGACTGACTCCTCCCCCGCTCCTTCGAGACTCCATCCGGCTGCCACACCATCAGGCAGCTGCAGGCCCTCCGTGGACTCCACCGTGCCTTCCGCTGGCATCGCATCCAACCGGCAACACAGGACCCTGGCCTCCGTCCCCGGGGCAAGGTGCAGTCGCTCCGCCGCGACTACCTCTGCACAGCCGACCTTCGGGAGCAAAGGCGCCTGTCCGCGCAGCCTCTCCAGCTCCCGTCCAAGGGCGGCACAGGCCTCGTCCTGCGGCAGGTAGTCGAGGCCCAGCACACACGGCTCGTCTCGATCGGCGACGTCCATCGGCCGGCGCTCCACAGCGCTGCCTACGCCGATACGAGCCTCCACTGGGCCCTCAGACTGCACGCAGTGCCCCGTGACGCCACACAGCCTCTGTGGCGCGTCCTGGAGTCGCCAGGCGCCAGCATGTCAGGCCGCCCCAAGGTCCTCTCGGCGCTCCCCACCAAGCGGCCGGGCCCGTCCACTGAGCCCCGTAGCGCTGTTGTCAGCTGCAGCGCCTTCTCATCCTCGCCCCAGCCCTGGGCAGCAGCTGGCATCTTGAACTGGGCCTCCCATACCAACTTCCCGCCGTGCCCCGCTGGCTTAAGCCTCCCTGAGCGCCGGGAGGCTGGGGAGCTGCAGAAAGGAGCGGGCGGACCACGTGGGCTGCAAGCCGGCCGGCATGGCGGAGAGGGAGGCGGTGAGAGAGGCAACGAGGCAGGGTTTATGGGTCCGACTCCAGCACCAGCTGGACCCAAGGGAGCGGCTCCGACGGCTCCCCAGCCTCCTGCAGCCTCCACCGGCTCCGCCACGACGCCACCAGGCTTCAGGGGCCCTTGCCAGGGGCCCCACGCGGAGCCCTGCCAGTCCGCCACCCAGGCGTCCGTCGCCAGCACACGTGACGCTTCTTGTTCCTCCCCGCACCACGTTGCCACCTCTCGCTGCTGCCATGGGAGAGAGAGCGGACTACGTGACCTGCAGGCAGCTGGCATGGAGGAGAGGGAGGGGGTGAGGGAGGCAACGAGGCGGGGGCTCCCCAACCTCCTGCGGCAGCTACTGGTTCCGCCACGACGCTACCAGGCTCCAGGAGTCCTTGCCAGGGGCCCCGGATAGGCCCCTGCAGGACCGCCGCCCCGGCACTTCCCGCCAGAACTGAGCCTTCTTCCTCCGCGTGCGACGGCGCCACCTCTCGCAGCTGCCTCTCCGCCTCCCTCAGGCCTCGGACCTCGCCTTCCGGGGTCCGCACCTCCTCCAGCCGTTCACTCCTCGCGCTGTCGCAGCCCTGGTCGGTGTACTGCTGGGTTTCCACCTTCAGCGACGAGAAACAGCTCTGGAGGACCTCGGCAAGATGGCGGGCCTGCTCGTCTGCCCTCTCTTCTGCCCTCTGAGCCTGCTCGCGTGCCCTCTCTTCTGCCCTCTGAGCCTGCTCGCGTGCCCTCTCTTCTGCCCTCTGAGCCTGCTCGCGTGCCCTCTCTTCTGCCCTCTGAGCCTGCTCGCGTGCCCTCTCTTCTGCCCTCTGAGCCTGCTCGCGAGCCCTCTCTTCTGCCCTCTGAGCCTGCTCGCGTGCCCTCTCGTCTGCCCTCTGATCCAAATCCTGCCTCATACTAGCCAGCATGGCAGCGAACAATTCCATCTGGCCCGGCTTCACCTCACCCGGGTCAGCCTCGGCCTTGCCCGTCTCCTCACACTCACGGCGACCATTGGGGGACGCCATGACGACTCGGCGCGCTTCACTGTTCACTTATCCCCACTCCTTTGACACCTCCTTTGTTACGCCACCCCCCCTACCACATACCATACACGGGCAGGCAGGTGGCGTGATCCTCAGAACAACCACACAAGCACCAGTCACTCACAGCGGCCCACACAGAACACCGAGGGGAGGAGGGAACGAGGCAGGGCACAAAGGATACACGTTGAACACTAAGTTCTAGTTTAATGACAGGTTCCTCACACAGTACAGCAACTTTCAAGGGCACAGAACAAATAGTTAATCAGGCACAGTACAGGGGCACGGCAGACACGCACACCGGATGCACACAGCTCGCGAGCGGAGCAGCTCAACACTCTCTCAAGCCCAGACACGCGTCTTCTCCACTACCCCTCAGCGCCTCTCGCTCGCCACTCTCCACTCTGCCGGGCTCAGCACTTCCTGCCCGGCGGAGGCCCTGGCTCCCTCTGTCTCTCTTGTCCCAACAAGTAGAGTTGCACCATGCTGAGCTAACATTGCATCATGCTACAATTTCCTCACATTACACATACAATCATTCACATACAGCACATTCGTAACAGTATTTCTCAAATCCCTCTGTACCTCCATGCTCACACTTCTACCGGTCATGATTCGTCCCAAAGACCCTACCACCCTTCTTCCTTGCAATGCCCTTTCTCTTATCTTTCCCTTCATATCACCATGCTTACACCTAACTGATCCAAGGTACTTAAGGCCGCTTTCACAGTCCTTTTGTTTGTGTTGGTCGCTACCAATGGTGGCAATTGCTGCTATAGAATTTCCACGTGAAACTGGCCAGTGGGGTAGTGGCGGCTGTGGGGTTAGCCTAGCCCCGCACCTTACCACACACTCTCAACACCTCTCGCTTCCTCTGTAGCCGCCACTACCCCATCGGCCAGTTTCACGTGGAAAACTATAGCATCGATCGGTGCCATTGGTAATGATCAAAACAAACAAAACGACTGTGAAAGCGGCCCTTAAACTCATTGATCTCCTCCATTTCTTCACCATTCAAAATTATTTTGCATTCTTTTTCACATTCAATTCCCACTCTATATGGGCATAAAATATCGACAACCTCACTTCTACTTCGCTCACAAACCATCACTTTACTCCTGAAGGTGTAGAGTCAACAAAATTATTGGCCGAGAGAGGTAGAGAAAGGCTACAGGTGGCTCTTTTCCGTCTATTCCTTGTCTTCAACCACCTATTCCCTCCCTTCCCCTACACGCCGCCACGCCCACAGCCTACCACCACCACATCCTCCAGCCCTGTGTCTCCTGAAGGTGTGTAGTAATGAAACATACTGGCCAAGAGAGGTAGAGAAAGGCTGTGGCTCTTTTCCATCTCTTACTCGTCTTCAACCACCTATTCCCTCCCTTCCCCTACACGACCACAGCCTACCACCACCAACTCCTCCAGCCCTGTGTCTCCTGAAGGTAGGTAGTCAACGAAATATATGGGCCGAAAGAGAGGTAGAGAAAGGGAAAGATGAGGACGAAGACATAGGGCACGGCTCTTTACCTTCTATTCCTTGTCCATCACCACTCATTTTCTCCTTTCCCCTACACGTGTACACGCCCACAGCCTACCGCCATCAGCCCTGTGTCTCCTGAAGGTGTGTAGGCAGCAAAATAAACTTGATAAGCAGTAACTCACCAGGTCAGGAAGCGGCACTTTGAACGGACGCTGTTTGTTGACACTTGATTTGCAGGAGTTTGAGGAATTGCAGGAGCGTGGCTTGCTGCTCCGAAGAACCCGCATATTTTTCTGTGATATATAAAGGTTTTCCAACATTAATATCTTATAAACATCATCAAAGTAGACATAACACAGAGGAAATAAATAAGATACAGTATAAGGAGAGGGAGATATATTCACATAAAAATCATATAGATACATTGACAGTCGTAACAGAGTATTAAGATATTGTTAAATAAATGGTTTCTCTCTCATCATTAACATTTCATCGACGTCTGCTCCTAGGAGCTCCCACCAGGGATGGCTACGGCAGAAGTTTCCTACTTTCACTATCCAGACACTCCTCCTTGCCTGCTCAAAGTTTCTCAAGGATCTTTCACCCTTTTTCCTGATATACTCCTGCACAATCTCTCTTCATTGCACTGGAGGTCGTCCTCTAGCATTCCCTCCCTCTATCTCACTCACATACACCCTTCTGGTCATCTTACTCTCCTCCATTCGCTTCATGTGGCCAAACCACTTTAATAAAGTCTGTCGCTTCACTTCTTCCACCACTCCACACTTCTTCCCTTCACCCCCGTGACACATTTCAAAATGCTCATACACACTTTCATAACTCATTCCATCCATTCTACTCACACCACAAGCACTCCTCAAATAACTCATTTTCCACTGCCTGCACTCAAGACCTCTGACTCTCATTCCAAGCCCACATTTCACTTGCATATGTGAGGGTTGGTACTATTATTGTATTTCTCAAATCCCTTTTTACCTCCAGGTCCATACTTCTGCCAGCCATGATTCGTCCCAAAGACCCTACCACCCTTCTTCCTTGCAATGCCCTTTCTCTTATCTTTCCCTTCGTTTCACCATGCTTACACCTAACTGATCCAAGGTACTTAAACTCATTGACCTCCATTTCTTCACCATTCAAAATTATTTTGCATTCTTTTTCACATTCAATTCCCACTCTATATGGGCATAAAATATCGACAACCTCACTTCTACTTCGCTCACAAACCATCACTTTACTCCTGAAGGTGTAGAGTCAACAAAATTATTGGCCGAGAGAGGTAGAGAAAGGCTACAGGTGGCTCTTTTCCGTCTATTCCTTGTCTTCAACCACCTATTCCCTCCCTTCCCCTACACGCCGCCACGCCCACAGCCTACCACCACCACATCCTCCAGCCCTGTGTCTCCTGAAGGTGTGTAGTAATGAAACATACTGGCCAAGAGAGGTAGAGAAAGGCTGTGGCTCTTTTCCATCTCTTACTCGTCTTCAACCACCTATTCCCTCCCTTCCCCTACACGACCACAGCCTACCACCACCAACTCCTCCAGCCCTGTGTCTCCTGAAGGTAGGTAGTCAACGAAATATATGGGCCGAAAGAGAGGTAGAGAAAGGGAAAGATGAGGACGAAGACATAGGGCACGGCTCTTTACCTTCTATTCCTTGTCCATCACCACTCATTTTCTCCTTTCCCCTACACGTCTACACGCCCACAGCCTACCGCCATCAGCCCTGTGTCTCCTGAAGGTGTGTAGGCAGCAAAATAAACTTGATAAGCAGTAACTCACCAGGTCAGGAAGCGGCACTTTGAACGGACGCTGTTTGTTGACACTTGATTTGCAGGAGTTTGAGGAATTGCAGGAGCGTGGCTTGCTGCTCCGAAGAACCCGCATATTTTTCTGTGATATATAAAGGTTTTCCAACATTAATATCTTATAAACATCATCAAAGTAGACATAACACAGAGGAAATAAATAAGATACAGTATAAGGAGAGGGAGATATATTCACATAAAAATCATATAGATACATTGACAGTCGTAACAGAGTATTAAGATATTGTTAAATAAATGGTTTCTCTCTCATCATTAACATTTCATCGACGTCTGCTCCTAGGAGCTCCCACCAGGGGATGGCTACGGCAGAAGTTTCCTACTTTCACTATCCAGACACTCCCTCCTTGCCTGCTCAAAGTTTCTCAAGGATCTTTCACCCTTTTTCCTGATATACTCCTGCACAATCTCTCTTCATTGCACTGGAGGTCGTCCTCTAGCATTCCCTCCCTCTATCTCACTCACATACACCCTTCTGGTCATCTTACTCTCCTCCATTCGCTTCATGTGGCCAAACCACTTTAATAAAGTCTGTCGCTTCACTTCTTCCACCACTCCACACTTCTTCCCTTCACCCCCGTGACACATTTCAAAATGCTCATACACACTTTCATAACTCATTCCATCCATTCTACTCACACCACAAGCACTCCTCAAATAACTCATTTTCCACTGCCTGCACTCAAGACCTCTGACTCTCATTCCAAGCCCACATTTCACTTGCATATGTGAGGGTTGGTACTATTATTGTATTTCTCAAATCCCTTTTTACCTCCAGGTCCATACTTCTGCCAGCCATGATTCGTCCCAAAGACCCTACCACCCTTCTTCCTTGCAATGCCCTTTCTCTTATCTTTCCCTTCGTTTCACCATGCTTACACCTAACTGATCCAAGGTACTTAAACTCATTGACCTCCATTTCTTCACCATTCAAAATTATTTTGCATTCTTTTTCACATTCAATTCCCACTCTATATGGGCATAAAATATCGACAACCTCACTTCTACTTCGCTCACAAACCATCACTTTACTCCTGAAGGTGTAGAGTCAACAAAATTATTGGCCGAGAGAGGTAGAGAAAGGCTACAGGTGGCTCTTTTCCGTCTATTCCTTGTCTTCAACCACCTATTCCCTCCCTTCCCCTACACGCCGCCACGCCCACAGCCTACCACCACTATATCCTCCAGCCCTGTGTCTCCTGAAGGTGTGTAGTAATGAAACATACTGGCCAAGAGAGGTAGAGAAAGGCTGTGGCTCTTTTCCATCTCTTACTCGTCTTCAACCACCTATTCCCTCCCTTCCCCTACACGACCACAGCCTACCACCAACTCCTCCAGCCCTGTGTCTCCTGAAGGTAGGTAGTCAACGAAATATATGGGCCGAAAGAGAGGTAGAGAAAGGGAAAGATGAGGACGAAGACATAGGGCACGGCTCTTTACCTTCTATTCCTTGTCCATCACCACTCATTTTCTCCTTTCCCCTACACGTCTACACGCCCACAGCCTACCGCCATCAGCCCTGTGTCTCCTGAAGGTGTGTAGGCAGCAAAATAAACTTGATAAGCAGTAACTCACCAGGTCAGGAAGCGGCACTTTGAACGGACGCTGTTTGTTGACACTTGATTTGCAGGAGTTTGAGGAATTGCAGGAGCGTGGCTTGCTGCTCCGAAGAACCCCCATATTTTTCTGTGATATATAAAGGTTTTCCAACATTAATATCTTATAAATATCAGAGTAGACAAAAAACAAAGGAAATAAATAAGATACAGTATAAGGAGAGAGATAAATATTCACATAAAAATCATATAAATACATTGACAGTCGTAACAGAGTATTAATATACTGTTATATAAATTGTTTCTCTCTCATCATCATCATTTCATCGACGCCTGCTCCAAGGAGCTCCCACCAGGGGATGGCCACAGCAGAAGTTTCCAACTTTCACTATCCAGACACTTCCTCCTTGCCTGCTCAAAGTTTCTCAAGGATCTTTTCCCCCTTTCCCTAAAGTACTCTTGCACCCTATCCCTCCACTTCAATGAAGGTCGTCCTCTAGCATTCCCTCCCTCTATCTCACTCACATACACACTTCTGGTCATCTTACTCTCCTCCATTCGCTCCATGTGGACAAACCACTTTAAAGTCTGTCGCTTCACTTCTTCCACCACTCCACACTTCTTCCCTTCAACCCCGTGACACATTCCAAAACACTCGTACACACTTTCATTACTCATTCCATCCATTCTACTCACACCACAAGCACTCCTGAAACAACTTATTTCCACTGCCTGCACTCTAGATCTCTGACTTTCATTCCAGGCCCACATCTCACTTGCATATG
>NW_026111270.1:0-18885 GCF_024679095.1 Eriocheir sinensis | reverse complement strand
CTCTCAGCTACTTCTGATCTTACTCTCTTAAGCCTTTGCAGTTACTTTCTTAAACCATCGAAGCCCGCCTTCCTGAAGTCAGGTATTAAGTCTTGTTTCTGCTGACTCTATCCCCCCATTTAATATTAAATTTAATTTCCTTATGATCACTGTTACCTAATGAACCCCCAACCTCAATGTTGCTTATTATGTCCTCTTTATTAGTTAACAACAAATCCAAAATATTTTCTTCCCTCGTTCGCACTGTTTTGTATATAGAACGAACTTACATTAGCTGAACCCACACTCCTGGAAGAAGCTAAAATTTTCTAAAGGCTACAATAAAATCAATATGACCGATGAAGATACGGCACGTCACAATGAACAAACTCACTGTCTTCTCTGTAAATACGGGTTTTAAAAGGTAAAGGAGTAAAACATCATGACTATGAAAAATCAGGAAACAATTACATTGAAGCTTATTGTAATAGATGCAACCTTCAAATGAAAAAAATCACAAATTGCAGCGTACTCTCATTGCACATTATGCGGATTACGACATGACGTTAATCCCGCGTGAATTAACGCTACCTGGCTTTGAAAATCAAACTAAGACCAAAACATTCAGTTCAGAAATACCATGAAGTCATCATAAATGACTTGAGATTTATTGACACGTATGTCTTTATGTCTGGTTCACTCGCGGCTTTAGCGAACCAATTCATCAGCACTGGGAACGAGCCCATGTGCACACAACAGATGTTGAAAGATGTGCCAGCACCTGCGTTACCATTATTGATCAAGGGAAAGCAGGTTTTTTGTTATGACTATATGGACTCGATGGAACGACTTTCTGAGACACGTCTTCCATCCCGCGAAGATTTTTTCAATTCGCTTCAAGCAGAACTTTCGAAAGTGATTATAAACATGCTCAGAATGTTTGGAAAGTAGCTGGATGTCAGAGCCTGATGGACTATTTGTTGCTTTATGTAAAAGTGGATGTTGGCCTTCTATGTGATGTCTTCCTAGAGTGGAGAGGTATTTTGAAAACCCAGTGGAGGTTGGATATTGTAAATTATGTTAGCCTGCCAGGATTTGCCTATGACTCTTTTTGATAAAAACACAGCAGGAATTAGATATGCTTAGTAGCCCACACATATATCATTGCATTCAAACAAATGTGCGGGGGGGCTACACATGTGTTGTGCGTCGTTTTGTACGCACCAATAACATCTACACGAACCCTCAGTTTAATCCAAAACATGATAGAAACACTTTCCTTTCATATCTTGACTTCAACAGTCTTTATCACTGTAATACAAGAGAAGTTACCATGTGGAGATATGAGAAAACTAGATGAGACAGAAATGCACTGGTTTTTGAGCGGGAGGGGGGCTAGGTCAATCAAGCAACCGATGGCGATTTTGGATACCTCATTCTGTGCAATACTGAGGCTGTCTCACGTGAAGTCATTGAGAAAACGGATGACCTCCCACTGACCATCAGAAGACACAATATCATCAATAGAGATATATCGTCAGCCGCACACGAATGGTATGAAGAAGAAAACCGTCCAGTACCGTGTAAGAACATAAAACAGATTGGAACACATGTTGCTCAGGAGAAAATACTGTTTGCTCTGTCCCTCCTTAAACTGCTATTCAACTAGGCCGGGTTGTTAAAAGTGCATGCTATTTATATGTTTAAGCAAAGCACTTTCTTGCGGACTTCATTCAGGATAACATAGAAGCCCGCAAAGTGCTACTTGCCCTATCAAGAAAACTGCAATCAAGTGTATTTCAAACAGCATTTTGGTCGATACCTGATGAACGCGGCCAAATATAGTGAAGACATAGATATTGTCACCAACCGCGAAAAGTTTTGAAGCTGGCCCGAAGTCCTTACTTTAAACGCGTTGTACCCTCAATGATGGTCATGTAGTTGTAGTTCGCCATAAGAAATATTCACAGGCGAATCATCCACACTACATTGGCTACTACGTCCGAGAGCTGTCCAAGCTGCGACTATATGATGTCTTTTACAGTATCATGAAGGCTCATTACGGGATCGGGCGAAACTAGTGTATTGTGACACTGATTCCTTAATAACAGAAACTGAAACTCCTGATCTATTAACAGAGTACTCGCAGGAACCCTTTAAAAGCTATATAGACACAAGTAACTTTAGCTCCTCACATTCCTTGTACAACACAGACAACAAAGGCAAGCTCAGTTTCTCAAGTCTGAAGTGAGGAAAGAACCATCTCAGAATTTGTAGGTGTAAGAACAAAGTGCTACTCCATCCCCATGGCAGACAGTGACCGGTTGAGTTCAGCTAAGAGCGTTCCAAAGCTCATAAAGAAAAAAAATTGCTCATCAGCGATACAAAGACGTCCTATTCCAGAAGCAAACATTTACCTTTGGCTATCAGGGATTCACAGTGCGTAATGGACGAACGAGTACAGTAAAATATCCCAAGAGAGGATATCTGTAGTTCAGGACAAAAGACACTGCTTTAGCACCTTGGAGTTACGACCTTACGGTCATCCCGATAATTCTACAGGGGTAGAGGAGGAGGAGGAAGAAGGAAGCTGTAATCATAATTTGACCAAATTCAATAAACATTGAGTTTGTTTGACTTGTTTATATGTCCTTATCAAAAAATGAATGAAAAAACAATAATTGTCTTAAAATTTATTCGATTTGTGGAAACATGTAGACAAAACGCGTCTATGTTTCGATCTGGCTCATATAAAAAAAGAAAAAAGACTCATGAAATGTGCGCGGCGGCGGCAGCGGGTCCTGCGGCGACATCATGCGACGACAGGATGCGACAGGATTGCGTGGGCTCAGGGCGGGGCAGGGGCGGGCGGCAGCACTGGGGCTAGTGGTGGTGACGAGTGAGGTCCTGTATGGAGCCAGACCACTGATTTAAGCGTGTTATACAAACCACGATAAAGGAACTAGAAAATTATTTATGCTGAGAATAGCTTCGTGGAATGTAATACACTTCAATATGAAAAATCAATAAAGTCAATACTTACTTTTTATGAACACGTGTTAAATGTTTGATGTCATACGGGCATTATAAACTTGCTGTAAGCGAATCTCATCACGTGTTCATCATTCCTCGAATATTCGGTCTTGGAAAACTCCATACAAATTTTTCAAGAGTTTCTCTTACACCCAAGTGTGAAACATTGTAGGCAAAGTACACGACATAAGCCCCGCACACATCGCTTCGCGTGCTTTGAAGTCGAAATGCATTTTTATATATCCTGAGCCAAGGGTAAGCAATATATTTAAAATAATCAGAGTATAATTTGAGGTCGAGAGCATAACTATCTAAGAACACTATCATGTCCGGTTCATAGTAGAGACAAATCCAGTGTCTCATTTCTCTTTTAGAATAACTTGGTAGCGTGCTGCCGCCCCGCCCCGCCCCCGCCCCGAGCCCACGCAATCCTGTCGCATCCTGTCGTCGCATGATGTCGCCGCAGGGCCCGCTGCTGCCGCCGCCGCGCACATTTCGCGAGTCTTTTTTTTATTTTATATGAGCCAGATCGAAACATAGACGCGTTTTGTCTACATGTTTCCACAAATCGAATAAATTTTAAGACAATTATTGTTTTTTCATTCATTTTGATAAAGGACATATAAACAAGTCAAACAAACTCAATGTTTATTGGAATTTGGTCAAATTATGATTACAGCTTCCTTCTCTTCCTCCTCCTCCTCTACCCCTGTACAATTATCGGGATGACCGTAAGGTCGTAACTCCAAGGTGCTAAAGCAGTGTCTTTTGTCCTGAACTACAGATATCCCTCTCTTGGGATATTTTACTGTACTCGTTCGTCCATTACGCACTGTGAATCCCTGATAGCCAAAGGTAAATGTTTGCTTCTGGAATAGGACGTCTTTGTATCGCTGATGAGCAATTTTTTTTCTTTATGAGCTTTGGAACGCTCTTAGCTGAACTCAACCGGTCACTGTCTGCCATGGGGATGGAGTAGCACTTTGTTCTTACACCTACAAATTCTGAGATGGTTCTTTCCCTCACTTCTGACTTGAGAAACTGAGCTTGCCTTTGCTGTCTGTGTTGTACAAGGAATGTGAGGAGCTAAAGTTACTTGTGTCTATATAGCTTTTAAAGGGTTCCTGCGAGTACTCTGTTAATAGATCAGGAGTTTCAGTTTCTGTTATTAAGGAATCAGTGTCACAATACACTAGTTTCGCCCGATCCCCGTAATGAGCCTTCATGATACTGTAAAAGAAATCATATAGTCGCAGCTTGGACAGCTCTAGGACGTAGTAGCCAATGTAGTTTGGATGATTCGCCTGTGAATATTTCTTATGGCGAACTACAACTACATGACCATCATTGAGGGTACAACGCGTTTAAAGTAAGGACTTCGGGCCAGCTTCAAAACTTTTCGCGGTTGGTGACAATATCTATGTCTTCACTATATTTGGCCGCGTTCATCAGGTATCGACCAAAATGCTGTTTGAAATACACTTGATTGCAGTTTTCTTGATAGGGCAAGTAGCACTTTGCGGGCTTCTATGTTATCCTGAATGAAGTCCGCAAGAAAGTGCTTTGCTTAAACATATAAATAGCATGCACTTTTAACAACCCGGCCTAGTTGAATAGCAGTTTAAGGAGGACAGAGCAAACAGTATTTTCTCCTGAGCAACATGTGTTCCAATCTGTTTTATGTTCTTACACGGTACTGGACGGTTTTCTTCTTCATACCATTCGTGTGCGGCTGACGATATATCTCTATTGATGATATTGTGTCTTCTGATGGTCAGTGGAGGTCATCCGTTTTCTCAATGACTTCACGTGAGACAGCCTCAGTATTGCACAGAATGAGGTATCCAAAATCGCCATCGGTTGCTTGATTGACCTAGCCCCTCCCGCTCAAAAACCAGTGCATTTCTGTCTCATCTAGTTTTCTCATATCTCCACATGGTAACTTCTCTTGTATTACAGTGGGATAAAGACTGTTGAAGTCAAGATATGAAAGGAAAGTGTTTCTATCATGTTTTGGATTAAACTGAGGGTTCGTGTAGATGTTATTGGTGCGTACAAAACGACGCACAACACTTGTGTAGCCCCACGCACATTTGTTTGAATGCAATGATATATGTGTGGGCTACTAAGCATCTCTAATTCCTGCTGTGTTTTTAACAAAAAGAGTCATAGGCAAATCCTGGCAGGCTAACATAATTTACAATATCCAACCTCCACTGGGTTTTCAAAATACCTCTCCACTCTAGGAAGACATCACATAGAAGGCCAACATCCACTTTTACATAAAGCAACAAATAGTCCATCAGGCTCTGACATCCAGCTACTTTCCAAACATTCTGAGCATGTTTATAATCACTTTCGGAAAGTTCTGCTTCTTGAAGCGAATTGAAAAAATCTTCGCGGGTGGAAGACGTGTCTCAGAAAGTCGTTCCATCGAGTCCATATAGTCATAACAAAAACCTGCTTTCCCTTGATCAATAATGGTAACGCAGGTGCTGGCACATCTTTCAACATCTGTTGTGTGCACATGGGCTCGTTCCAGTGCTGATGAATTGGTTCGCTAAAGCCGCGAGTGAACCAGACATAAAGACATACGTGTCAATAAATCTCAAGTCATTTATGATGACTTCATGGTATTCTGAACTGAATGTTTTGGTCTTAGTTTGATTTTCAAAGCCAGGTAGCGTTAATTCACGCGGGATTAACGTCATGTCGTAATCCGCATAATGTGCAATGAGAGTACGCTGCAATTTGTGATTATTTCATTTGAAGGTTGCATCTATTACAATAAGCTTCAATGTAATTGTTTCCTGATTTTCATAGTCATGATGTTTTACCTTTACCTTTTAAAACCCGTATTTACAGAGAAGACAGTGAGTTTGTTCATTGTGACGTGCCGTATCTTCATCGGTCATATTGATTTTATTGTAGCCTTTAGAAAATTTTAGCTTCTTCCAGGAGTGTGGGTTCAGCTAATGTAAGTTCGTTCTATATACACAACAGTGCGAACGAGGAAGAAAATATTTTGGATTTGTTGTTAACTAATAAAGAGGACATAATAAGCAACATTGAGGTTGGGGGTTCATTAGGTAACAGTGATCATAAGGAAATTAAATTTAATATTAAATGGGGGGATAGAGTCAGCAGAAACAAGACTTAATACCTGACTTCAGGAAGGCGGGCTTCGATGGTTTAAGAAAGTAACTGCAAAGGCTTAAGAGAGTAAGATCAGAAGTAGCTGAGAGCTTAAACCATAGGGTTCGTTATGTTGGGAGTATAGAACGTAAGAGTTCCTTTTTCCTGGAGTTCACCATTGGAATACGCGTTCATCTGGGAGGCTCTCCAACAATGTTTGAGCGAAACTGTAGGATTCAGGAGTATTTATACCCTAATCAACAAGAAGATATCCATAAGGACGTGAATATACGGCATATTTATATATATCTACAAACTGGTTTGCCTTCTCTTTTCCGAATATTTGTCTGCCCAGACAGTGAATTTGAGATAAATCTGACTTATTTAACCCTCTCGCGCACGATGACGCATTTCATGTCATCAAGGGTAAAAGGTTCTGGCGGACGATGACGCGAAACGCGCCATAAAAGTAAATAAAAATTATTAAAATTAAGTTTTCGATGAAAGTGCGTCAAATTTGCAGTTGTTGGGATAAGTTTCTTAATAGTAACATATGGCAATCTTTCTAAGGAACGTAGATGAGGAGCTCTGAGCGATTTTTATTTGTTAGGATACTCTGACGAGAGAATAACATTCAGTTTTCTCGGTGTAACTCAGGAACTAATAGACGCATGAGGAATTTGAAGGTACCATAAGAATCCTCACTAAATTGCGCTTCGGAACATATATTGGGCTAAAAAGTTGGCCCACAAAATTTTGAGCAAGCAGCAGATTTCTCAAGAATCAGAGGGGAATGGAACACACACACACACACACACACACACACACACACACACACACACACACACACACACACACACATGATCCCTTTTTCACGGAAAAAAAGTAAACTCGATGCGGCAACGTCTAAGGTCATATGACACCGAAGAGCAGGCAGAAAATATAAAGAAATGTAAGTTGAGAAAAGAAATAAGAAGAAATAAGTTAAGAAATGAAATATAAGACATTAATTAATGAGTGATTTTTATTTGTTATGCTACTCTGACGAGAGAAAAAAAAATTCAGTTTTCTCGGTGTAACTCGGGAACTAATAGACGTATGAGGAATTTGAAGATACCATAAGAATCCTCACTAAATTCCGCTTCGGAGCATATAATCGGCTAAAAAAGATGGCCCACAAAATTTCGAGCTAGCCGCAGATTACTCAAGAATCGGAGGGGAATGGAACACACACACACACACACACACACACACACACACACACACACACATGATCCCTTTTTCACGGAAAAAGGTAAACTCGATGCGGCAACGTCTAAGGTCATATGACACAGAAGAGCAGGCAGAAAATATAAAGAAATGCAAGTTGAGAAAAGAAATAAGAAGAAATAAGTTAAGAAATGAGATATAAGACATTAATTAATGAGTGTTTTTTATTTGTTAGGCTACTCTGACGAGAGAAAAAAAATCAGTTTTCTCGGTGTAACTCGGGAACTAATAGACGTATGAGGAATTTGAAGATACCATAAGAATCCTCACTAAATTCCGCTTCGGAGCATATAATCGGCTAAAAAAGATGGCCCACAAAATTTCGAGCTAGCCGCAGATTACTCAAGAATCGGAGGGGAATGGAACACACACACACACACACACACACACATGATCCCTTTTTCACGGAAAAAGGTAAACTCGATGCGGCAACGTCTAAGGTCATATGACACCGAAGAGCAGGCAGAAAATATAAAGAAATGCAAGTTGAGAAAAGAAATAAGAAGAAATAAGTTAAGAAATGAAATATAAGACATTAATTAATGAGTGTTTTTTATTTGTTATGCTACTCTGACGAGAGAAAAAAAATTCAGTTTTCTCGGTGTAACTCGGGAACTAATAGACGTATGAGGAATTTGAAGATACCATAAGAATCCTCACTAAATTCCGCTTCGGAGCATATAATCGGCTAAAAAGATGGCCCACAAAATTTCGAGCTAGCCGCAGATTTCTCAAGAATCGGAGGGAATGGAACACACACACACACACACACACACACACACACACACACACACACATATTGATCCCTTTTCACGGAAAAGGTAAATTCGATGCGGCAACGCCTAAGGTCATATGACATCGAAGTTAAGAAATGAGATATAAGACATTAATTAATGCAAAATCAGAAAAAAAAAAAGACTTGGTGCTGCAGTGTTTAGGGTTAGATGGCACCAAATAACCGGAGTAAAAAAAATATAAATAAGTTGAGGAAAGAAATAAGAAGAAACAAGTTGAGAAATGAGAAATAAGAAGATAATGATACAATACATCCAGCAAAAACTTAAATAATTTATCGAGTCTTACGTTCAATGGCGATTTTTTATTTTATTTTCGGACTTGCATTAGAGAGTAAATTCATATTTCAGCCTGGTCATTAACCTAATGTCCTTAAACTTTTCCGTGATTATAATCTCGTGGTCATTCGAGGGTCAAAGAAAGATCTTATCTTAACCCTTCAAGTATCCCTTCTCCCGTCACCCCCCCCTCCTCCTCCCTCCCTGCTGGGCACCCCTACTCCCGTCACCTTCTCGCTTCCGTACGCTAGTCCGAGAGGGGGTGAGGGGGGGGGGGTGGGGGGGTGAGGGGGGGGGGTGAAAAGGTAAAAGAGATGGGTGTGTGTGGGGGGGGGGGAGGGGGTAGGGAGGGGGGGTCCAGATACCCCCTCTTCCGTAACCCCCCCGCTGAACCTTCTCGCTTCCGTACGCTAGTCCGAGAGGGGGTGAGGGGTGGGGTGGGGTGGGGGGGTGAGGGGGGGGGTGAAAAGGTAAAAGAGATGGGTGTGTGTGTGGGGGGGGGGTGGGGGGGGGGAGGGGGGGGGGTCCAGATACCCCCTCTTCCGTAACCCCCCCGCTGACCGCTGACCCCCCCAACCCCCACTTCCAGTCCCCCCCACTTCCAAATTACCCCCACTTCCGTACATTTGTTACTACTCTCTCTCTCTCTCTCTCTCTCTCTCTCTCTCTCTCTCTCTCTCTCTCTCTCTCTCTCTCTCTCTCTCTCTCTCTCTCTCTCTCTCTCTCTCTCTCTCTGTTTTTATATCACCAATCTAATAAAACACCTGTAATCTTCTCCTATTTATATTTCCCTTAGTTTTAAGTTTCCTAGACCACTACTTTATGCGGGTGTAAGCCACACTCTTTGCTCGCTCCCTTGGTTATCACTTTTTTCATCGCCGTTATCTTCATCAGCAGCAGCAGCCGTAGTAGTATTATCCACCTTTTACTGTGATATTTTAGTTTTACTTCATCTTGCTCCGACAAATGTCTGCCCTGACTTGTACAGTTTTGGGGTTACTACTCTCTTACTTTTGTTGTCCATCTGTTATCAGTTCTACGCATATGACGCGCCCAAGTCCATTTCATATTTTTAATCTTTATAGAAACGTCTTCAACTTCAACTTGTGTCGGTTCCGTAATCCATAATGCTCACTTTCTGTCCTCCATCTTATACCAAGCACTTTTCCCTCTATTCATCTTCTGTGCGCTTTTTAGCTTTACCGCCGTCACCAACACTTACCCCTGTGTAATTAGCCCTTTGTAGCTTTATTAACTCTTGTCTGCGTGCTTCCCTCATATAACCGGTAAGTATTTTAATGTGGCCTTGTTTACTGCGACTCAGCACCATCAGCCCTTACGGAACGGTCACTCTTACTTATGCCATGAAGATTGATTATATACATATATATCATTATGAGTGTAAACTAAAGGGATATTTCATGATTAGTAAGGCTATCAAATCGCCTTCACCGGGCAACCATGCACCCTAAACATCTTTTAATTCAGAATCCCTCGCCTGGCGTGACATAATGAATCGTGATGCAAGTGTGCCGAATGTTTTCTTTTTGTAGCCTCAACGTTTTGTGTCTGATTAGTGCTGGGTGCTGTTAGGCTGCGTTCTGTTTAGACTGTAGTTTCCGGAAGTCTTCATCTCCCAGTGCTGTTTACTCCCCGTTTGCCTCTTTCTTGTAGACTCGTATTTTGCTTTGGCGTGACATTTTTGTTGCGCTGTATGTTTTGTGGTTGTGTTTTTTATGCGAGCGGGTGAACAAGCGGCTAAGTTTTACAAGAGATTTATTAAGGAGCTGCGATGTCATCCGAAAAGAAAAAAGAAACAACAAAAAATAAATAAATAAAAAGAACTAAAGATTCTATCTTCCCATTTTCACGCCAGTTTGACTAATTTAGAAGCAAGATTTACAGTGTATAAATATTCGTTTTTTGTTGTTGTTTTCACCTCAAAGCCAGAGACAATGCTTTTCTTGTTAGATATCCCGTTCCACTTTCCTTAACCCATCCTTTATCTAAGCAGTGTAAGGTAACGTGGGGGGCGTACGCTAGCTGCGAGTGGCCTCGGTGCTCATCTCCGTCTCATTGACCCCAGAGCCTATGGTGGTTAAGAACCCATTACTCTGGGCCACAGGGCAAATGTGACATCCGGGTCAGCACTGTTTACCTTCACCAGATATTCCCAGGTACCCATTGACCGATGAGTCCGAAAGGGGAGAGGAGGAGCTGGGTGGGCGGCGAGCCAACTGCCCGTGGCCGGGATCGAACCTGGGCCAGTGGATTCGTCGTAGCTAGGCGTGGATATATGATTTACCTATGTATCGTTGTACTACCTCGCAGAACATTATTGCTGTTTAATTTACTAATACTTGATAGGGTAATGACTCCTGCATGGAGACGGTCAGTGGAACCCCCGAGAATGACGTCGTTAGGTGGGTGAGGCAACACGCCCCCCGTAGTATGCCCCCATTGATTAGTTGATATCCTAATACACAATCCTTATATGCATTCACAAAATTCCTTTGTGCACTGCGCATGTATGTTTTTCTGTTTTTCGGTAAAGTATCAAATGTGTCCACATATTTTTCTTTATATATTTATATAGGGCCTTTTGATATTGCTTGAGGATTGGAGTTGCAAGCGCCTTCCTCCACCTTTACTGTATTTCCTCATATAATACAGTCAATGAGTCAAGTAAATCGTCTTTGTGTTGCACAGGGTACGGCAACCTGACGCCGCGCACCGAGTGGGGGAAGGTCGCCACCATCCTGTACGCCATCGTGGGCATGCCGCTCATGCTGCTCTACATGTCCAACGTGGGGGAAATCCTCGCTCACATATTTAAATTTATTTACTTCAGAGTCTGCAGGTGAGGTGTTTGTATCCTGTGAAATATTTGCACGCTATAAATCTTCTTTTATCAAATCAGTTAGTCCTTTGAGAGCTTTTCTCGCTCCGCAGTGCATGAGATGTGTGTGCCAGTTTAGGGTTACAGAAAGATGCAGCGTGAGAGATGTGAGCACAGGTGTGGAAGGTTTCCGGACAGCACCCCGCGTCTGCCTTATAGCTTAATGTCACTCCTAAATAAGCCATTGCACGGTGCGACGCAGCGTGGCAGGTTGGCAGCATGATGGATGAAGTGGAGACAAACCTTGCATGCCTGCTAAACACACGCGTCAGGCGTTGATGGATGACAAGGAGCCTCCTTATTTCACCTCGTTGATATGAAGACCTAACTAGTTGCTGATCTACGTATCTGTGTCTCTCCTTTTATCTATATGTATATCCATGCGTGGATAGCACGTCTAGCAACAAATCCACGGGCCTGAGTTTTAAAATACTTAATGGGTTTATGCATGTGGACAGATCAAAATTATTTATAATCGATGACCCTTTGCGAACGAGAAATAATGGCACAAAACTGAAGTGTAAACAAGTAAATTCAGACTGCACCAAATTTTTCTTTATCAACGATGTAGTGTGAGAATGGAATGAGCTTCCACCTTCAGTGGTCTAGTGCAACACGATTGGCTCCTTTAAAAACAACCTCGATCGACACTTCCTTCAACTTATATTTACTAAAGTAGAAATTCCAAGTTTTGGTGACATTTTATTATAATTTCACTTTGATATAACGACAGACCACCTCGTCTGGACCACAGGGTCTGCGTGGTCTGAATATCTATGTAAATCTATGATAATAATATTATTAATAATAATAATAATAATAATAATAATAATAATAATAATAATAATAATAATAATAATAATAATAATAATAATAATAATAATAATAATAATAATAATAATAATAATAATAATAATAATAATAATAACAATATCGATGAGGTAATAATAATAATAAAAAATAAATAACAATAATAGTAATAATAATAATAATAATAATAATAATAATAATAATAATAATAATAATAATAATAATCAATCAATCAATCAATCAGTCGGGGCATACGCCGGGGGGCGCATCGCCTCTCCCACCCTACGACGCCAAGCCTTGGGGTCCCTCCGGGAGAGTCTTCATGCAGGTCCCCTTCCCAACCCAAGTACCTCCTGGTAGGATCTTTCGACTTTCTCAGGCCACGAACTCCGTGACCTTGGCCACCCGATGAGCAGGATCAGCTTCAGGGTAACGTGCCACGTGCCCGTATAGCCGGAGTTGGCGTTGACGGACTATGCAGGTAATATATGTCGAATCAGTCTCACGGAGTAGTCGCCGGTTTGACAGTCATTCCAGCGATATCCCATGATTCTGCGTAGACATTTATTACCAAAGGCATCAATCCGCCTCTCCAAGTCCCCATTTAGTGTCTATGTCTCACAACCATAGAGTAAGACAGGGAGCACAAGGGACTTGAAGATCCGGATCTTTGTCCTTCTGCACAGGTATCGACAACGCCATATACTCGTGTTGAGCGAGTCCATAACACCGTGGGCCAGGCCAATCCGCCGTAAGACCTCCTGGCCAGACTCACAGTTGTTATGAACTACGCTACCAAGATACGTGAAACTTTGAGATCTCAGCGTCCTCGCCACACGCATGAACATACTACTGTTTCATCTAGCAAGCCTCCAAACACCATGTACCTTGGTCTTGGCCCAGGAGACCTGAAGTCCCAAGGGCTTCGCCTCCTCGTGCAGTGCCTCGAGAGCCATCACCAAAACTTCCAGCGACTCCGCCAGGATTACTGCATCATCAGCAAAAACAAGGTCAGTGACCCTGGTATTGCCAATGGATGCTCCGCAATGACTGGTCCACAACTCTGCTCAGTACCCAGTCCATACAAGTGTTGAAAAGCGATGGGGCAAGGACACAGCCCTGCCTCACTCCCGCATTCACGGGAAAGAAGCTAGCTGGACAAGCTCCCCCACACTTCACAGCACTCTCTCTCCCAGAATACAGGCCACTCAGCAAAGCAATAGTCCTCGTAGGAATCACACGGAGTCGCAGAAGATCTCAGAGTGCCTCGCCATGCACTGAGTCAAACGCCTTCTTGAGATCGACATAGGCTGCACGTAAGCATCCCCTGTCGAAACTCACGTCGGCGCTCAACCGGTACGCTAAGCGCTGGGATACGGTCAGTTGTTGACTTACCAGGCGTGAATCCAGACTGTTCAGGTCTCTGCAGCTTCAGCAGCTGGCTGCGAATTCGCATCAGCAATAGGTGGGCAAGCACCTTCCCTGGCACACTGAGCAGTGTAATACCACGGTAGTTGTTGCAGTCCTGGCGGTCCCCTTTCCCTTTCCAGTCAGGAGGAATGGTACCGGACTGCCATACGGCAGTCAAGACCGCATGCAACCCGCGGATGGGTGGATCAGCATCCACCACCTGCAACTGGATGCTGCCCACGTGGAGGGTCCGCCATGTACAGCTGCTCAAAGTACTCAACCCATCGACCCCTCTGCCCATCCATGCCCAACACGAGGCAGCCGTCAGCTGTTCGGATAGCACTCACCTGAGAGGGCGACTTGGAGCGAAGCTTCTTCAGGGCTCGGTAAGCAGGTCGGAAGTCATTCGCATTTAAATGGCCCTCGACTTCCTCAGCAAGACCCATGACATACTTCTCCTTGTCTCTCCTCAGGAGAATTCTAGTCCTACGCGACAGAGCCCTGTATTGGTATTATTAATAATAATAATAATAATAATAATAATAATAATAATAATAATAATAATAATAATAATAATAATAATAAATGAATGGAAATTGGAATAAAAATAAGAATATTAAGAGCAATGATGGTATTATTGCTACTACTATGAATAATAATAATAATGGTATTATTATTATTATTATTATTATTATTATTATTATTATTGTTATTGTTATTGTTGTTGTTGTTGTTGTTGTTGTTGTTGTTGTTATTATTATTATTATTGTTGATAATAATGATAATAAATTATTTGCTTCATATTGGCAGCTGTTAGGCTAAAAATGTACATATTACAAATTACAGTTTACAAAAAATAACTTGTACCAAATGAAGGGTCGGGGGCTGATGATTTTAACTATACGAAATCCATTGAAAGGTGGAATTAAAGGTGTTATGAGGTGGAGGGGGATGGAGTGCTATGTGGAGGCGCCATGGTAGGCTCTTTATAGGTGCACACGCTGTTGCGATGTTGTGCTGTGTTGTGTTACCACAGGTGCACACACTACTGTGGTGTCACCGCTTGGCACCGCGGAAGGTCTTCATGGTCGCCGCACGTCGGAGGTTGCGTCAGTGCCCTGTGGCTGCCAGACGTGAAGCCCTGCAGATGTCACTTGCCTGCGGCCGTGGACAGAAAATATTGTGTTCCTGACAGACAAACAAACCATCTGCCAACACCGACTGTGCCGTGACGGGGCTTTTATGCCCGCCCAGGTTGGGAAGGGACGAGGGGTGCATGGACAGGGCGGGGTATGCGGATCTGAAGTAATATTTTCCACCTCTTTATGCTGTTGAAGGTTCGTTCCGACACATGAGAACCAGTTGTCAATAATCACTCATCCCGATGAGGGGGAACGCCATTGTTATTTTCGTATTCAGTGATGAACGCACTCACCTATCTCAATTTTCCAAAGGGAAGTCAAAAACGAATTGATATTTGACATTTTCAGTAAAACCATTGCAAGAAATTCGATGTAATTATCATCATTTCAGTGTCACACTTTTCTATAATAAAGTCTCTTAAAATGAACCTTAATGGAGGATGAGTTATAGTGAAAAAAATACTAAAATGGGTTGACGGCTTTCAGCGGAGGCGGGTAATTCTTTAAAAAAAATTCAAGGGTAAGATGCTGCTACTTAAAAGATAGATTGATTATATATATTATTAGTCAAAATTATCAGTGTACGTAAAAGTATACCGTGATATTATCGTCGATCAGTTTTTTTTCAAGGGAATTGGACGGCAAGATTGGCGTCAGTCTGCTGAGCTTGACACGGGAAATAGGGAGGCGTGGAAATGAGTTAGGAGGCAAGGTAAAAGTAAAGTTGGGGGCATACCTTATATCTGCGCATGGCCTCGGTGCTCTTTCCCGTCACCTTCCGCATGCATCCCCAGGTTCCCATTTATTGACCAACCTGAAAGGATGAACAGCTGAATGGGCTGTGCGCCGACTTCCCTTGGCCGAGACTTCAAGCCAAGCCAACAAATCAGTAGCTAAGCGTACTAACCACTTAACCACGGAGGCAAGGACAGACGAGCAATACGTGAAGGGTATCAGTGGAGAGGAGAGGGGGGTACCGAACGAGTGATGAGAAGTGAGCGAGACTGGGAGAGTACTTGTCTGTGTCATTTATTGGACGGACTCGCAGAGACGGAATAGATTGCTGCTTTCTGGAGGAAAAATTATACAAATATTTATTTATGCTTGAACCTGCTGGTAGAGGTAGTACACAGCCTGTCCAGCACTGGGCTCAGCTTAACCCCGCCCCCCCTCCCCCAGCTGTGACGTGGGCTCCCTGGGCTACTACCGCACCGGCAGCGGGAACATACGCCCCGTGACAGCCAACACCGGCCGCGAGGACGAGACCAAGGTGAGTCAGCTGATACCCTCGTCGCCCCTGGCTTACGCGAGGAGGCAGCAGGCAACGTGCGCCGCGGGGTTCCCACTTAGCAGCAATGGGTTCAAGTTGGATAAATTTAGATGTGAAGACACAAAACTACTTTGTAAATGGGGTAATGATTGAATGGAATAAATTTTACTGGTGTATAGTTAATTATAAAACAGCTGGTGAATATTTTATCGAATTACCAGGAGCTGCCGTGCACCTGTAGATCGACTTGCCTTTCTTAGTCTCCTTATAATTATTCTTGTGTATCTTTTTGTAACGCTTGCATTCAAGGTTTGTCTTTTTCACGGAAACTGAGCTGTCTTCCCCCACGGCAGGAGAGCTACAAGCGGGGACAGGCGCCCCGCCGCACTGTGCCCATCGGCTACTGTCTGACGGTGATCGCCGTTTACGTGGCTTGTGGGGGCGCCATCTTCTCACAGTGGGAGCGCTGGTCGCTGCTGGACGCCTGCTATTTTTCATATATTTCCCTCAGCACTATCGGATTTGGAGACCTGGTAATATTGCACAACTTTTGTATCATCTAGAAATTACTGGCAAATTGCTTATTTGCCATCGCCTCCACATGGATAGGACATTTTAGCTAACGGAAGTAAAGTTCACGGTTTCGTCAAGTCTTCTGTTTGCATCTTTTAGTTCATATCTAATTGTTACTTAATGGTTCGCATGAGATACCAGATGTGTACACCGTTAAGTAAGGAACAGCCACAGTGCAGAAATATTAACAATGACTTCCCTTCTTTTTTAAGACATTATCAGCATTTGTTTAAATTTTAACAAGAAATACAAAATTCATTATTATTTTAAGCTAAAATTCTTTATCAAACTCATTACACAGCCGCTGACTCTGTTGAGAGTCAAAGTTCTCGATCGTGAGCGTCAATAACACTCAATGTTCAACATAAATCTATCAACCAATACTTACTTATATTGTTAACTCTTTTTTACATACGGCAATAACAAATCAAAATGATATCAAGCAAACTGGAAAAGGGTGTCAATTGTCCCTATCTGAAAAGGTAAAGGGGGGTTGATTGTCCCTATCTGGAAAGGGAAAGGGGACCAACGGGACTGCAACTATTATCGTGGTATTACACTGCTCAGTGTACCGGGCAAGGTACTCGCTCATCTGCTGCTGATGCGAATTCGATTTCGTCTGCTAAAGTTTCACAGACCTGAGCAATCCGGGTTCACGTCCGGGAAGTCAACAATTGACTGGATCCTAACACTTCGCATCCTCCTAGAACGTCGACGTGAGTTTCGACAAGGGTTATTTGCAGCTTGTTTTGATCTCAAGAAGGCTTTTGACTCAGTGCATCGTGAGGCACTCTGGGATATTCTATGAATCCGTGGGATTCCTGCAAGGACTATTGACCTAATGACTGGCCTTTACTCTAGGACAGAGTGCCGTGAAATATCGGGGAGTTGTTTCCGGCTTCCCTGTTAATTCAGGAGTGAGGCAGGGGTGCATCCTTGCTCCATCACTTCAACATTTGCCTGGACTGGGTAATAGGCAAAGTTGTTGATCAAAGTCATTGTGGAGCATCTGTTGGTGACATCAAGGTCACTGATCTTGTGTTTGCCGATGATGCTGTACTCCTCGCGGAATCACTGGAAGTTCTGTTGATGGCTCTCGAAGTGCTGCATGAGAGGCGAACCCTCTGGGACTAAAGGTCTCCTTGTCCAAAACCAAGGTTCAGTGGTTTGGAGGCTTGCTGGATGACACAGTTCATTCTGTTATGCGTGTGGTGAGAATGTCAAAGTCACCAAAAGCTTCACATACGGCTGAGTCCCAGTGTAGTCTGGCTCCCATCTCCGCGTCAGGTAACCTCATAGAGTCCACTCGAACCCTCGGAGCTTCAATTAGGGAACCGAAGCAGGATCCGAAGCGCTTTTACTGTGGTGATGCATGGATAAGTTAAATATAGTAGTCTTCCCCCTCACAGAGAGAGAGAGAGAGAGAGAGAGAGAGAGAGAGAGAGAGATTGGTGAAAAATGTAAAGGCAAAAGTAGAGTTAAATATGAAGGGAAGATAAGAGACAAATAGGGACATTAAGATAATATTAGGAGCTGGAGTGCTTCTCTGGGTGAGTTGACGAACACTGCACAGAGACGGGCACCGGGAAATGAAGGCGGGCGTCCTGTGTGTTACGTGACGCTGCGCACGGTAGTGTTTTGATTATAGGCGTTGATGTCATGTTTCCCTTGACTCACAGGTGCCTGGGCGGACTGTGGCGGGCAAGAATGAAGACGAGGAGGTGGAGTCCCAGCAGATCATCGTCACCGTGTACCTGTTGGTCGGCAGCGCCCTGGTCGCTATGTGCTTTAATCTTATGCAAGAAGAAACAATAGAAAACTTTAAAAAGGTTTGGAGGAGGTTGGGATGCCTCTGGAGAAGCAGCGATAACCCATCAGTCACCGGCGGGTAGCGGCAGGACCCCTGATAGACGCTGTTATCACACATGGGTGAGCGCTCTCCGTTCTGGGGAGTGTTCCCGCCTCTCAAATACTGCAGGGATGTAACTAGGTCTAGGCACAACTAATTAAATACATATATACCATTACAAAACCAGGTATGTCTTTTATTTCTGTATAATATAGAAGGCTATCATTTGGTGGCATGAAACTTAACCTGGTAGCAGCGACGCGCCAAATTTGTGGTTTTACCGTGTACCAGCGACGGGCCACATTTATGCCATGATATAAACCCCCAAAAATAGATGATGCATAAACTGATCACAAATGCGTTGATATATATATTATGAAATGTGTGAGTGATGATTTTTTTCTCATTTTTCTCGCTTAGAGGGGCCTTTAAAAAACATGATC
>NW_026111269.1:0-19086 GCF_024679095.1 Eriocheir sinensis | reverse complement strand
GGCTCAAAAGGAGGACATGTTAAGGCCTTAAGGACCCTGTCTACATGCCAGACGGAGCTCTGCCAGGTGGATGGTGTACTTGCCTTGAACAGGTCTTTATGACTTCCCGGAGAACTAGGTTTGAAGACAGATCGAAGACTTTAAAGGAAAACACGCCATTTAGCATAGCCTTGTACCCCTTAATGGCGGAGACAGACAGATTGCAATCTTGCCTTAGAAAAACTAAAAACTCTGCAAACATTTGGCTGGATGGATTAGAGACAGTGTGACCTTCTCTCTTGCACCACTCCCTAAGCTTCTTCCACTGATATTGGTAGTTCATAAGAGTGGAATGCCATTTAGATCTCGCCAGGAATTCCGCAACTCGAGAGGAATAGCCTCTGTGACGGAGGATACACTTGATAGTTTCCAAGCAGCATGGAGAGAGCCTGATGGAACCTGGGAATGTGGGGCTTACCAAGAAGGTATGCGCTGTGGATGGCGCTGTGGGGAGTCCAGTGAAGCTTGTATGAGATCTGAGAGACACTCTCTCCGTGGACAAAATGGTACAATCAGGATGAGGGTGGTGTAATGAGCTGTTCTCAACTTGTTGATAACCTTCCTGATCAATGGGAAGGGAGGAAAACCATATAGGTCGTGGTGATCCCAGTTGCACAGGAAAAGTGTCCGTGGCTATTGCCATTGGCTCCCGAAATGGTGAGACAAAATTCGGAAACCGGAAGTTGAGCCTTGTGGGAAACAGGTGGGGTAACTCCAAGGCCTCCACAGTTGACTGCAGATGTCCTGGTGAAGAGTCCACTCTGTAAAGATAATCTGATCCTGTCTGCTGAGGCAAGCCGCCAGGACATTGGACGACCCCTTCACAAACTGGGTGAGCATCTGGATGGCATGATCTTCTGCCCATTGTAGAATCACTTGTGCCTCTGCATTTAGAAGTCCCGAATGGGTCCCACCTTCCTTGGCTAAATACAGCAGGGCCATGGTATTGTCAGAGAACACCGCAACAGTCTTTCTGCGAACGTACTCTGTGAAGTGGGACAGGCCAAGGCGAATAGCTTTGAGCTCCAAGAGCTTGATATGGAGAGAATGCTCGTGTGGGATCCACAGACCGCTCACTGAGTCGTGTAAAACTGACGCTCCCCAACCTAGGTTTGAGGCATCTGTGTACAGGCACACATTTGGGGATGACAATTACAAGGACTGTCCTACTCGTAGGTAGTGATCTGACGACGACCACTAAAGATCCTCTAGAATTTCGCTGTCCCAGGGAACCGGAAAGTCGTCTCGATAGGACATTCGGTTCCACGACCGGGAAAGACGTAATTGTACGCATTGCATCCTTTGTCTCGCCCCAGGAATTAGATGGAGGAGAGAGGACATGTGACCTAAGAAAGTTAACCAAACCTTTGCTGGGGGAGATTGAACACTGAGGAGGGACTCGATTTGGTGGTATAGGTTCTCCAGGCACTGCCGTGTCAGGAAAACCTTCAAAAGAGGAGAACGAATCTCCATCCCCAAATATGTCATCGACTGGGATGGGGTAAGAAAAACAAATTCCCAATTGACCTGAATCCCCAGAGAGGCACACAGGTGGGAAAGACAACTGGTCGCCTCAAGAGCTTTCTGTTCTGAGTGTGTTAACAGCAGCCAGTCGTCTAAATAATGGAGGAGGCGAATTCCCTGCCGATATGAAACCGCTGAAACTGGACACATCATCCTGGTGAAAACATGTGGAGCCGTGGAGAGGCCGAACCAAAGGGCATTGAACTGGAATTGACGACCCTTCCCAATAAAACGAAGGAGCTTGCGGCTGTCTGGGTGGACTGGGATCTGGAAGTAAGCGTCCTTGAGATCGATGGCCGTCATAAAGTCATGACTGCGAACCGCGGACATGACTATTCTTACATCCATCCTGAACTGAGTGGTGATGACATACCGATTCAGGGAAGATAGGTTGAGGATTGGATGGAAGCCTCCGGTGGCTTTGGTCACTACAAAAAGATGGCTGTAAAATCATGGAGTTGCTGGTGCCTCTTCTATTGCTCCATTTGCTAAGAGATGTTGAACCTCGGATTCCAGTGCCTTGCCCTTCTCGGAGGTGACTGGTGGAGGGGCAGCGAACGGGATCTTGTAGCTTTCACTGAGGACGGTGAGAACCCAAGCCTTCGCTCCAATATTAATCCAGTCGTCCATCTTTTTGGCAAGGCAACCTCCAACTGGAATCCTCGAGGGGTGTGGGACTACTTGTGAAAATACGTACCCGTATTCTTACGGCGGGTATTAGGAAGAAGTCCAGAAGTAGGTTTCTGATGTGGTGGTGCTCTTGGGTGGTAAGACATGTCCGTGTGACAAGTTGATAATGAAGACTGGTGATAAGAAGCAGCACCTACAGGACTGGGTCGGGAACCACGTTCCACCAAAGGAGTGCCTGTAGTTGGACGAGGCTTAACAAGCACCTGAGCTGCCGCTTGCTGGAAAGAAATGGAAGCTGCTTTATCTGCTACCCGAAGGGCTTCCTTAACCCTTTCTTCATCGAAAAGGAAAGCAGAGTCAATTGCCGACTTTCTTAGGTCCACTTTGGTCGCTGACTTGAAAACCAGTGGGAGGCGAGAGAGGATCGCCTCCTGCCTCATGGCCTTCACATTGGTCAAGGCAAAAGCCGAATCCTTAGCCGTGTCCACCATGGCCAACTGAATGCTTTGAAACAGTTGATCAACCGGAAGCTTGTCCTCTTGTCCAGGTTGTAAGGAAGAAAAGAGCCTGCAGAATGCTCCAATACTCCAAAACAGGAAATTCTGTGCCTTGTGTTGGCTCACTAAGACTCCTTCGATGCGAACCATATCTGCATGCTGGACCACCACCTGAGGCTCCTTACCCTTAGTGGTAAGGGCAAGAGCCAAGTCAGTGTTTAGCTTAGCTGCTTTCCCTGCCAATTAATGCCCACTATCAGCGTAGATCCTCCTGAACCTGTTGGACGGGTAATGGGCAAGGGACGGCCAATAGATCCCTCAGTAGCAGAGATAAGAGCCTTGGTGGCAGCATCTAGGGAGAAATACATAGGCTGTGCCTTAGTAAATCTAATGTGTTTATCCTCCACAGGCCTGACTTCCCCTGATGGGGCTGGACGGCGAGCCTTTTGCGCATATCCAAGCGCCTTCGGAAAACAGCGGGCAATGTAGGAAATTAAAGTGTGAAAGATTGGGGGGTAAACTGTCGTCTCGCCCCATCATCTGTATTGGCTCTTGCACCAGATTCATCCTCCAGAAAATCTCCCCAGAGACCCTCAGGGGCCCCTGTGGAGGAAGCAGCTAGAGATGGACCCAGGATACCTGACTGGGGAAGTGGTGGACCAGAATTCTGTAGTGGTCCAACCAAAGATATTGGTGTTGCAAACTGAGGGTGTAGGGTGACAGGTTGGATCTGAGCATGGTGGTAGGAGACACTGGAGGAAGTGGCTGTGTGGCTTGGAGCTCCTGTGTCCCTTGTGGACCAAGGAAGGGCATGCGTTGCAACCCCCTCTGGCTGTTTGGGCTTGACCGAGTCCTCAATCAAAATCCCCTGGTGACTCACAGCCTGGCCCTCACCCAGGGCCTGTGGGCGGGGTTGTTGGTCTGTAAATACACACCTGTCCCTGCTCTGATCAAGTCCTGAAGATCCTTGACGTGGTGGAGCCAGGTCTCCCCCCCACCAGGGCATGATCGCTTTATCCTCCATGGAACATCCTTGGGTGGCCTAGAACATTTACCCATGGAGGGAGCAAGGGAGGATGGTGCCTGAGCTAAACCTAAATCACCCCCAGACCTCTCCTGCCCCTGGTTACCCCCCACTGGCACATCAGCTAGGAATAACTGCATACTCTGCCTTGCGTCGAGGCCGGAAAGGGGGTTGGTAGTGGACTGCACTGCACCTTGAGCCGAGGGTAAGAAGGTAGCTGGAAAAGAGGCAGTATTAGCAGCTAACCTACTCTCTATCTCCTTAGCCACCAATGCAGAGACATGGCAGGGAGAGAACCTTGTTGGCTGCCTTCAGAAAGACTCAGGAAAGAAGCAAACCACTTGAATAAGGTAGACATGTCCCAGGGAGAATCCTTAGAAGAACTGGGAATCTGGGACACTGAATCATCCGGTCCCACCGATCCATGCACGAAACCACTGTCTGATCCCGAGGGAGTGGGTGACTGAAAAGCGTCACGCGAGATAGGGAAGGGGGTGGGATTGGTCCCAGCCCTTACATTCCCTGAAGAGAGGGAAGATTTCCTCTTAGCTTTACATTCTCGCCTCTTCAGCAATCTCTGCTGGTACTTAAGGGCACTGAGAACCAGCTTGGAACTCCACTCAGCACATTCGTGACACCTATTGTTTACATCACAGAAACCATCACGACAGACAATGCATACAGTGTGTGGGTCGTTGTGGGCACTCCCAAGAACCTCCCTGCAACCAGAAGAAGCACAGACTCTCCTGGTGAAATGCGAAGACGAGGAATGATGAGACGAAGGCAAATAAGAGCCATATGAGGAAACAGTGTTGTGTTCCTGGCTGTCCACCTATCCCTGGCTGTCCACCAGCGAACTGTGCATGCTCAGAAGCGAATGTAAACAAACAAGGACTCTTTGATAAACGGAGCAGTTCTCACGGATCCTCCGACAGCATGGTTTCTTCTTCTTCTTTTGACCTGTAACACTTTGTATTGCTTCTTAGGTCCTCCTCTCGTTCCTCTTTTCTTCTTATTCACTTATTCACACTTTCCTTTTCAGTATTGCATCACTTTCTGAAGCACTTCATCCTGAGCTTAGGTTTTCTGGCCTTTTCTTTCCCTGATTTGCTTGCCTATGTGCTTTTGCTATTTTCCACCATTACACTTTTCACTCAACTTTCACTGCTCAGATCTTTTTTCCCAGCAACATGCCAAGAAAATTTTTGTGTGATGTATTAATTTCACTGCTTCCTCCTTACATCCATATACAAGTCCTAACACGGTACTTATTCCTCCGTTTTCCTCCTCCACTCTGCTATGTCACTCCTCTTCCCCAATGATCTCCACCACAGATGCTAATAGACTTTGCCTCTCCTCTTCATACCTGTCACAGGCCACTATCAGGTGCTCTATTGTTTCTTTTTCCCTTATACAAACGCTACAGTTTTGGTCCTGCTCGTCTCTACTTCTCCCCTTCACTTCTAGAGTTCCAGTCCTTGCCTTGAACAGCAGCTTACTCCGTCGGTCTCCCTGGTACCAATTGTCTCTTTCGGGCTTTTGTTTTCTCTTGTACCATTTTAACGTAGACTTTTCTGCTGCTCCTGCTTGACATTTTTTCAGGCCATTGTTGGCAATGCATTTCTTGATGTCCTTAACCCTCATTCTATCCCAATCATTGTCAAGGTTTTCTCTCCTCTTCCGTCTAGCTATTTCTTTTTTCCATGAGGATGTTGTTCTGTCCTCTTTTATCACCTTTTTTACCCATCTTTCTTCACTTACTCCATCAATTTTCTTCATGAATCCCATCTTGCCCTTTATAATTCTCTCCTTAAATGTACTCCAGCCCATTTCTCCCCTTAAGGCCTCGACGGCTGTGCTTCTAGGAGCACCCAGTCCCCATCTGCCCATGGTGTTCTGCACCTTTTCTAGTCTTGCCTGGTCTCCTTCCCTGTACTCTGTTATTTCTGACCCGTACAGGCAGTATGGCACCGCTATCCCTTTCCACATACTCCTGACTACCTCGTATTTATTAATAGTCCTGCTGCCTGCGTTCGATCATGATCATGCCCACCATCCTCCTGGCTTTTCCTTCGTTTATTTTCCTTTATTTCTCTCCTCCTACTCCTTCTTTGCTGACCTCCAATCCCAAGCATGTGTACTTTTCCACTCCCTCTATTATGATGTTTCCTAGACCCACTGGCTAGGCATTGTTGTTATATTATATGGCCTTACATTTCCTGGCACTGAATTTCATCTTCCACTCCCTCCCATACTCGTTGGTAATCCTCAGTAGCTCCTCCATGTCTGCCTCGTCTTCTGCCATGAATACGATGTCATCTGCGTTCACTAAGCACCCAAGTTTTCTGTCTCCTACTCCTACTCCTTTTCTGATTTTCTGATTTTCACCAGGAGTTCTTCTAAGTAAAAGTTAAACAATGTTGGTGACATCACACATCCTTGTCTCACTCCAACATTGTTCTCCGTCCAGTCCGTGGTGGTGTCTCCCAATGAGAATTTTACCATATTTTCATTGTGTATCTCCTTCATCACCTCTGCCACTTTGCTATATATTCCAATGTGCTTTAACAATTTCATTAGCTTGCTTCTGTCCACTGTGTCATATGCCTTTTCAATGTCTATAAATATCAGGTACAGCTCTTTTCCTTGCTTCTTATTTATGTTTATTATTTCCTTGAGAACCAACACATTTTCCAGCCCTCCTCTCCCTTCTCTGAATCCACTCTGTTCTTCTCACGCTTTGGATTCCTCTGCCCACACTTTCAGCTTTTCATTCAAGATTTTTCCAAATATCTTTGCCATGATGTTCATGACTGAAATGGTCCTATAGTTTTCTATTTCCTCCTTAGGTTTCCCTCCTCCTTTGTGAATCATTGTTACTCTGCTTCTTTTCCAGTCTTGCGGGATCTCACCCTCCTCCAGTATTATTTGGAACATTTCGTGCAGGACATGTTTGAGTCTTTCTCCTCCATATTTTATAAATTCACCGAGTACTCCATCCGCTCCGCCTGCTTTTCCATTCCTTATGCCTTTTAGTGCTTTTCCACATCCTTCAGTTCTATTGTAACACCTCCCATTTATTTGTTGTCACTGTATATTGTTGGATCTCCCGTTTGGTCTTCTTCATTGTTGGTCTGCACTATGTTCCTCCAGCATCCCTCTATTGCCATTCTTATCTGTTCATCGTTGCTGGTTTCTCTTCCCTCTATCCTCAGCTTCACTTCCTGGTTCGTTTCTCGACCTCTCAGGTTCCTCCACAGTCTTTTCCATCCCTCTTTCTCTCTTTCTCTTGGAGGCATCTCGTTCAGTTTCTGTGCCTGCTCCTCCTCCCATATTGCTATCTTCTTACTTATCAGTATCTGTGTTTTCTTCTTCTCCTTCTTATAGGTGTCCCATGCCTCTTGCCATGTTTGTCTTTACTGCTCCCCATGCTGCGTCACCATTTTGCTCAGGTCTCTCTGCCTCCTGTTCTATTTTTTCCTGGTGCTCCATGCTTCTTCCACCTCTTTGTCCCACCATCCTTTTAGCCTTGTCTTCCCTTCTTTGAATCTTTTGTTTCCTCCACTTTTTCTTTGCTTATTTTAGTAATGTTCTTTTTATACCATGTTCCCACTGGGTTATTGTTGCCTCCCCTTTCTCACTGCATCCCTGCATTTCTTCATCCAGTCTCCTGCTATAGGTCTCCCAGTCAGCTTCCGCTTTGCTCACCTCGCTCGTCCCTCCCTACCCCCCAACCTCATGAACCTATGATGCCCTCTAGTCCCCCAAAATATCTGCCAAAATTACAGGCATGCATATGCAAATTAGGACAGATTTGGTTTTTGAAAAAAGCAAAATGTTATTTCCCGTAAATTTACTCATAAATCACTGCGTGAAGGCTATTTATTGGCCCGTCACTTCACCTATTAGAGTACTGTAGAGGATTTATGTATGTTTTTCCTATGAAAGAATACAACAATATGCCCTCCCATGCTTGAAAACACTGGGGGGACAGCCATGTACAAGCGACCAGCTGCGTACACGGATCCGTGTTCATAGAGATTCGCCTTTTTCTTTGTAAACCAAGGGGGAACAGCCAGGAACAGAGGGCAGCCAGCACTGCTCCTGCCTGTCTATGACAACCTGGCCGTAGGAAGCCTCGCCGACACTGACCAACACAGGAGACGGTCAAAGCAAACTCTCCTGGTAGTGAGGTGACTCAGCTATAAGGCTAATATGAGAGACAGCTGGGTAGTAAACACAAGAAAGCACTGTTGAAAACTTGAGTCCGCAAGGTAGTGTGTCTCAAGAATGACAGTCACAGAGGATGAAAGGCAGGGTTGCCATGAGTTGCCAGAGGTTGCCAAGGGTTAAATGCGACGTAAATTCTTTTGAATGTGGGATAAGACGGCTGGGTAGTAGGGAGCATTGTAAATGCTAATATAAGAAGCAGGTTGTATGTGAAACAAATTATTATTACACTTCTATAATTTCCAAAATTTTTCAGACACTGCCCTAAATCCTCCTAATATCTCTTCACATCAATTTGTCCTTGCTTTTATTCCATCACTGTAAGGAATCATCTTATTCATATTAAATAATGAATGTTTTCTCTTGGAACACAGGTTTGAGATGATAGCCACTTGTCATGAGCGACATATGCATGACTGTGTGAGCCGCGTTGGACAGACTCTGTTCCCAAGTCCTTTGAAGGTTTATCAGAATTTCCGTGGACGTCAACTTCTTGTGGCCACGGTTGACAATGTACCCTACTTCAGGGTGATCCGCTGGCCAAATGGAACAGTGGAGCCCGGCCAAGGGGTGGACTACAATGTCATCCATACCATCAGTCACTCTCTAAACTTTACGTGAGTCATTATTTTCATGTGGAGGGACTGGGTTCACTAGCAATAACTAGAGTACTTATATACTGAGATAGTAGTGAGAACTCAAAGATAGGACACCTTTTTTCCCAGCCGAGCAGTGCACACTGACCTCCTGCCCTGCCCATCCCTCAGAATCTCTTCTCCAAATTCTCCTCCATGAAGACAAAGTCCACCTGGCCAGGCTGTGTAGCAGGCACCATCCAGCCCTTCTGAGATATCAGAAGAGGCTGCATGAAACTATTGTGGACAACTGCCGTGGTTGCAACATAGCACCTCATACCATAAAAAAAAAAAAATTATGGAGGACTGCATAGCCTACAGTCACTCATTCCATATTATGGTTAAGGGACTAAATACATATCCCTGAACCATAATATGAAGGCATAAGTACTTAAAAGTAAAGAAAAATGCCGAATTAATCCCCTTCCCGTGGGAAGTCGGGGGTTTTGGGTGGGGGAGCATATTTAAACTACTACAACCGAACTTTACGACCTGCTGACGGGGGGCCTTTGCCCCCCTCGAGGGGGGCAACCCTTACCTTTACTGGACGGAATGTTGCCACGTCCATCCGCCATTTCTCCTCTCCAAATACTGGTGAGTGGTGAGCCGGGCAGGGGCAAGCCAAGAAACAGCTGACCGCAACGCCTATTATACTCGTCGCACATACGAAACCAACATAAAAGCCTCTCAAACCAACTACTTGAACTCCGGAATCTCTTACATTTAATACTCGATTTTCCTTTAACACTGGATCCCTTATAGCAAGGGATGGGTTGTTGGTGGTAGCGAGTGTTCTAAGTGCTAATTGGTTCACGGATAGAGAAGCTCATATCCGCCAGGGTTACTTTATTTGGACAAACATACAAAGGTCATTAGGACAAGCACAGCACACAGAATAGGTGTTTGTGTGTGTATGCGTGTGTGTGAATGTTGTACTGTGTTGGTTAACATTTAAGTGTTGGTGTATATGTGGAACAATGTGTAGAAGTGGACAACAGGAGGACATGGACGGAAAGTCAGAGATAAACGAGTAACAAGAAGAGTTAACAATGAAGAGGCACAAGACGCGGACAACAGAGAACGCGACGAGAAACACGAACAACTGGATGGCACAGGAGACAAGGACAAGGGGAGACGAAAACATTTCATATGAAAACACTTATTAAGTTTGTGCTTGCAGCGCCACATTTTCTGTCTCACCGGAAGAGAGTATGCGACCTTTTGAGCGGTGGCTTGCTACAGGGTTACCTGCATCTATAGAACATGCGCAGTCGCCTTCTAAATGGCGGTGCTCCACACGGCGGCCATATTGGTGGCTTTATTTACAAAATATATATTTTCCCCGTAAGTAGAGCACAGAAACGCTTCATTTCAGGTAGACAACATCATTGCAATAGCTGCTTTTACCCCACAATGTCGTTGGTCTTCACGGCCTTCCCCACTACCAGGTGTTTTAATTTTGTTGAAGGGGAGAGGAATATTATCTGTTATTCCTTATCATTACCTGTAGACGCAGTATATGTTTGATCCGCCGGTAAAACTAGAGTAACACAACAGTATGTGATAGCTTGGAAAGGCTAGTAATGCCGTGGGAGCAATATTGGAAGCGTGTAGTGATTCTCCATAATTACCGTCATGGCCTTCCTGAAGGGCTTGAGGCTGCTCAGACAGACATCCTGAAGAACCTCAACAACAACAACCATTTCTTGTAATTATTCCAAAATCAATGGCTGTTTCATTAGCAATCATTTTGGTCCCTGTTTTGGCTTTGTAAGTCTTCCAAGACTATGTTAGTAGGTTAGTAATATGAATGAGCCACCTATTTTATTTTATTTATTTTTTTTTTTTTACATCAGAGGCCACAAAAGGAGTACAAAAAAAAAAGCCCGCTACTCGCTGTTCCTATAAAAGATAAAAGTAAAGAGTAGCCAAAACAGGTCAATTTCGGGTGGAGAGGTGTCTTGATACACTCTTCTTGAAAGAGGTCAGGTCATAGGCAGGAGAAAATACTGACGAAGGAAGATTGTTCCAGAGTTTACCAGTGAAGGGGATGAAAGAATGGAGACGCTGGTTAACTCTTGCATAAGGGGTTTGGACAGTATAGGAATGAGCATGAGTAGAAAGTCGTGTGCAGTGGGGCCGCGGGAGAGGGGAGGCATGCAGTTAGCAAGTTCAGAAGAGCAGTCAGCGTGAAAATATCAATAGAAGATAGAAAGAGAGGCAACATGGCGGCGGAATTTAAGAGGTAGAAGACTATCAGTAAGAGGAGGAGAGCTGATGAAACGAAAAGCCTTAGACTCCACTCTGTCTATAAGAGCTGTGTGAGTGGAGCCCCACCACACGTGAGATGCATACTCAATACGAGGGCGGACAAGGCCCCTATAAATGGAAAGCATCTGTGCAGGGGAGAAGAACTGGCGGAGACGGTACAGAACGCCCAGCCTCGAGGAAGCTGATTTAGTAAGAGAAGAGATATGAAGTTACCAGCTGAGATGTTGAATTAAGGATAGACCGAGGGTGTTTAGTATTGAAGAAAGCGATAGCTGAGTGTTGTCAAAGAATAGGGGATAGATATCTGGAAGATTGTGTCGAGTGGATAGGTGGAGAAACTGTGTTTTTGAGGCGTTGAAGGACACCAGGTTCTTCTTGCCCCAATCGAAAATAATAGTAAGGTCTGAGGCTAAGCCACTCTTGCTAAATCACCTTCCTCAGGCTAGGTATTCTGTATTGTCTCCACCAGTTTTTTTTCCGCTGCCAAATTCTGTCCGTATACAAGGGCCTTGTTCACCCCCGTATGGAGTATGCATCACGTGTGGGGGCTCCACACACACACACACACACACACACACACACACACACACACACACACACACTTTTGGACAGAGTGAAGTCAAAGGTTCTTCGTCTCTCTTCTGATTTTGCTAGCTGTATGTCTCCTCCCCTCGTGTGGTCTCACTGCACACAACCTCCTACTCTTGCTCATTCCTCTTCTATCCATATCTTTTGTGCAAGAGTTAACCAGCATCTTCATTATCTCATCCTTTTCACAAGTAAACTCTGGAGCAGCCTTCCTTCATCTGTATCTCCTCCTGCCTAAGAATTGATCTCTTTCAAGAGGGGAGTATCAAGCAGAGGTGGGCGCGGTACTGAAAAATCAGCAGTGCGGTTGCGGTAGTGTGGTACTTTTTCCGGAGTAGTGCGGTTGTGGTAGTGTGGTCCCATTTTTTTTATTTCCCAGTGTGGTACGCGGTGTGCGATACTGCGGTAGCGGTAGTCACTAGTCAATATAAAAATAAAAATACTTCAGCGCCTATCCTGGCTATCCATTGACTAACTAATAACTTGTGAGATACAAAAAAATAAAGGAGGGCTGGGGAGGGAGAGAGGGAGGTAAGGGAGGAGAAAGGGGGGACAGGGGAGTAGAGGACGGGAAGGATAGGAGGGGCAGGGAAGGGAATGCAACTTTCCGAGGGAGGAGGGAGGGAACAGGGAAGGGGAAGGAGGATTCGGCGTCTTATGAGAGAGGAGGAAGTTGGGGGGTGGGAAGGAAGGAAGGAAGGAAGGGTGGTGCAGCTGCAGGGATATGGGGGAGTGAAGGGGAAGGGGAGGAAGGGGAGGAATATTCTCCAGCGTTTGAGCGAAAACGAAAGATTACTAATATAGGAAAGTCATGACAGGAAGAGTGAAACATTATTCAAACTGTCCAACATATTAAGACAAAACACATCAACTGCAACTGTTAATAGCGGCTCCCGTGGGAAAGCTGTAAGCCCTGGCGTCTCAGGCCTCAGTGAAGAAACCACGTGGAAATTTCATCGAGGAGATAATAATAATAATAATAATAATAATAATAATAATAATAATAATAATAATATTATTATTATTATTATTATTATTATTATTATTATTATTATTATTATTATTATTATTATTATTATTATTATTATTATTATTATTATTATTATTATTATTATTATTATTATTATAATCAAACAATATTGATCTTGGCTACATTGAAAAGAGAGAGAGAGAGAGAGAGAGAGAGATTTACATTGATTCACATAGCAAATCAGACTACGCAGACCCCATGGTCCAGACTAGGTGGTCTGTCCTTAAACCTAAGTGAGTCTACATTAATCAGAAGGCTCCAAGATGCTGCATTTCAACTCTAGTTAATATTAAGTTGAAGGAAGTGACGGTCGAGCTTTTTTTGAAGGAGTCAATCGTGTTACACTGGACCACTGACGGTGGGATCTTATTCCATTCTCGCAATACAATGTTGGTGAAGAAAAATTTGGAGCAGTCTGAATTTACTTGTCTATATTTTAGTTTTATGCCATTGTTCCTCGTACGCTAAGTGTCATCGATCATAAACAATGTTGATCTGTCTACATTCGTGAAACCATTACGTATTTTAAAACGTTCGATCTGTTTTCCTCGGAGGCGACGTTTCTCAAGAGAGAACATGTTAAGGATGGAAAGCCTTTCTTCGTAGGATTTGTTGCGCAAAGAAGGGATCATTTTTGTTGCCCGACGCTGAACACCTTCTAATTTAGCAATGTTCTTTGCATGGTGGGGAGACCAAAACTGTACCGCATATTCCAAGTGGAGTCTGACTAAACTATTGTAGAGTGGAAGTATTACATCTTTATTCATGAATAAAAAGTTTCTTTAATGAAGCCCAACATTATGTTCGCTTTATTTGCTGCATTGATGCATTGCTTTGAGAATTTGAGGTTTGATGCGATTTTGACCCCAAAGTCCTTAACGCATTGAACGCTTTTGAGTTTAACGCCCCGCATTTCGTAATCGACCTTCTTATTCCGTGTTCCAACTTGAAGGACCTAGCACTTGTCTACATTAATGGGCATCTCCCATCTATCCGACCGAGTTGAAATTTTGTGCAAATCCTCTTGGAGGCTTTGCCTGTCTTCGTCAGTGTGAACCGAGTTACCAATCTTTGTGTCGTCTGCAAATTTACTAATGCGATTATTGAATCCAACATCCATATCATTGATGTAAATAATGAAGAGCACTGGGCCAAGAACCGAACCCTGAGGGACGCCACTAGTGACCGGTGCCCACTCTGAGTTAAATCCGTCAATCACCACTCTTTGTCGTCTGTTGCTCAACCAATTCGCGATCCATTGGTGTACGTGACCATCAATACCTATTTGCTTTAATTATTTTGTAAAGTAATTTATGATGTGGGACTTTATCAAACGCTTTCTGGAAATCAAGATAGACTACGTCCAGTGATTTGGTTACGTCATAAACTGAGAAGAGGTCGTTATTTAAGGTCAATAGGTTTGATAGGCAGGATCTTTTGTTACGGAAGCCATGTTGTGAATCCCCAATTAATGATTGGCTTTCAAGGTAACTCACAGTTTTGTCTCTAATTATGCTCTCAAGTAGCTTACCTACAACTGAAGTTAGACTAATGGGCCTGTAATTACCTAGTATTTTTTTTTGTCTCCTTTCTTAAAAATCGGTGTCACGTTAGCCTTTTTTCCAATCCGAAGGGACGATTCCTTGTCGGAAAGACATATTGAATACGGTTGTGAGGGAGGAGAGTATTTCGCTCTTTGTTTCTTTGAGCAGAGTAGGATATACTTTGTCAGGTCCAGGAGTTTTATTTGTTTTAAGTGATTGGAGGGCTTTAAGGACTTCATCGGTTGTTATTTCAAAGTTAGGCAATGCATGCTCGGGATTTACATTAGTACTGGTGTTGGTGGTCGTGGTGGGAGGACTGTTAGTATTAAACACCGAGGAAAAGTAATTGTTTGATAGGTTTGCAACGTGTTGGCTGCCAGTCACTAGTGCACCGTCGCTGTTTGTTAGGGATCCAATTCCACTCCTGATCGTTTTTATGTTGTTTATGTAACTGAAGAAGGATTTCGGATTATTTTTACAGTTGGCCGCAGTAGTTTCTTCATATCTACGCTTTGCCTGACATACTAATCTTTTTACTCGTCGCCTGGCATCATGATAAAGTCTAATGTTTTCGGGCGTGCTTTGCTCTTTCTTTAGTCTGAAAAACAATTTTCTCTCCTTGACTGAGTGTTTAATTTCGCTATTAAACAAAGGTGGGGTTTTATTAGTGTTACTTCACTTCTCACACAAAAGGACGAATGTGTTCTGCTGAGTGAGTAAATGATTTTTAAAGCTAAGCCAGGCGTCCTCTACATTACCGTCATCTGATAGTTGCATTTTCGTTAGATTTGTACGAAGTTCGTTCTTTTGAAATTGGGCACCTTTACTTTATTTTCAGTCACTGATGTTTGATCTCTAATGTCGACGCGCACTAATTTATCATCGCAAGAACCGAGATGTTCTCCTATCGTAACATTATTGACTAGGTTATCTTGGGTTGGTTGAGTTGGTTCAGAAACCATTTGGCTTAGATAATTTTCTTCTAAAAATTCGATCATTCTATGTGACTTGCCTTCTGTACCTGATAGTGTCGCCCAGTCGATATGGGGGAGGTTAAAGTCTCCTAATATCAGTGAGTCGCTGTTATTAAGTGACTGCTTTAAAACGCTTTACATTTCAAGATCGACATTGAGTGATTGCCCCGACAGCCTGTAGGTGACAGATATATTTAAATTGACCTTTGCAATGTTTACTCGCAAGCACAAATGTTCAACGTTACTGTCTCCTGGTGTTCTGTCAGTGGGTTGCAAATAACTTTTGACAAAAAGGGCGACGCCACCACCTCTACGGTTTACACAATCTTTGTTGCAGAGTCTGTAGCCATCTGTGTTGTATTCTGTACTTAAATCAATATTTGTGGTGTCGATAAATGTTTCGGTTATAGCAATTACGTTACAATTTTCTGTCAGAGCAAGACATCTCAGTTCATCAAACTTGTTTCGTAGGCTACGCGCATTGAAACTAAGGACTCTTAGGTTATCTTGAGGCTTGGTATTAGAGGTGGAGGCATTGGCGGGATCACGGTTACGAGTTTGTTGCGATGCATGGCGTCTATTTACACGGGCGGGGTGGAGGGACGTGACTGAGAGTCGTTTTTTGATCGAGTGTCACGTACTGCGTCGTTGAGAAGCCTTCCGAATCTGGCTGCCCCGATGGGGGACAGGTGCATTCCGTCCCTGTGGAAGAGTTTACTCTGGCCGTTGAAATTGTCCCAGGCGTTAAAGAACTCAACGTCAAGCTCTCTGCAAAGAGTCTGTAAGCGGTTGTTGAGGCTGAAGGCCTTGCTGAAGAAGTCGCTCTCATCCCACGTCCGTGGTAGAATTCCTGAAATAAAAATATTAGGGGATTTAGACTCATACTGCTGGATGCGCCTACGGTACTTGTCCAGCAGTTCCTCAGACCGGGTCGTGGTGACGTCGTTCATACCTGTATGGAGAACAAAGAATGAGTCATTAGAAGCCTCAACGGAGAACTCGTCCAGGGCAGCTGTGATGTGGTCAACTCCACTCCAGGATAACAGTAGTTACGCCTACGGAGGGGGACTCTTCCACAGAATTCAACCACCTGATGGCGAATCATAGAGTCACCGACCAAGAAGGTGCTCTGCTCCTCGTCCTCCTCCTCCAGTATGGCAAATCTGTTGTAGCAATAAGTAGGATAAATGGCTCTAGGGGCGGGTCTGGCTCCTTCTCTCACGGGGTGAAGCCTTCAGCGTCAGATGCAGCTCTACCGTTCCCCTGTGACGTGTCTTCTTCGGAAGGTGCGGCGGGTGTTGAGGCGTCACTTGCAGCAGGGGCGACGAAGTTTGCCTGGATAAACTCCTGCAAGGTTTCAACAGAGAGAGAGAGAGAGAGAGAGAGAATGATAAAATAGAGAAGTTACAATGAAGTTAAAAAAAACATATATAGTATGCACTATGGTCTATGTTAATGTTATGCATCAAAGAAAAATTTGTACGGGACATGATATTGAGCGGCGATCATGTTAGTGCTTGCTTGTACTCTTGCACACTGCCATGTACAGTCATCGTCAGAGGCAGTCATGGCGCACCGCCTTGGGTTGAGTGACAAACAGATTTACTTTGAGTTATTTATTTACTATTTAATTTTGAGCAATAACTGAGAAGTCAGAGTGATTGAATCACTGATTCTGATGACTGATATCGATTGACTGATTGAGTCCGATTCACTGTAAAAAAAGGACATATCTGTGAGCATGCCGCGCTGCAAATGTCTTCGATGGTTTTCTAAGTACCGCAAAAGTACCGCAGGATTTTTTAGTGTGGTCCACGGTAGTGCGGTATTTTCAGAAAGTTTGCGGTTGTGCGGTACTTTTTTGTGACGCGGTACTACCGCACTACCGCACTAAGTACCGCACCTGCCCACCTCTGGTATCAAGACATCTCTCCATCCAAATTGACCTTACTTTTGGCCACTCATTTCTATTTCCTTTCATAGGAGCATTGCTTAGCATACTTTTTTGTTTTTATCTTTTTCGACCTGAAGCTGCTGCTTTTATTGCAAAAAAAGGAGAACTGGATTTTACGCTTTTCAGTACCACTTCCACGTACACTTCCATGTAAGGTAATGCTGGTGCATAAACCTGAGGTATTTTGAATTTGTAATTTTGTTCAGCTTGATAATGATGCCCACTACTCTATCGTTGGTGCTGAAGAAATCTTCCACATTCCCTGCTAGATTTCTTTAAATTCAAAATCCAATTCTATGCTTCTTCTTATTTACAAAATATGTCTGTCAGGCAATACTATGCATGCCTCACTTGTCCTAACCTCCCTGAGACCTGTGACGTCCCATACAATATTTTTCAGTCCCTCCTGCCTTGGCGAAAATCTGATTTCATCTCTCCATCTGTTTCTTTGTTACGTAGCCTTGACCTTTTCAATAATATCTGGGTTACTACCCTGTTACTTAAAGTCTTCCATATGTTATCATTTCTTCGGATGATTTGACCTGCTCAAGTCCTCTTCTTATTCTTGATCGGCAGTAATACTTTCATCTTTCTGCCTCCCCACCCAGTATCCATCTGGTGGTGCCTGAGGACCGTGCGTGGGGCAGCCCGCTGCCTAATGGGAGTGTGAATGGTATGGTAGGTCTTGTGGCGCATCGCCTGGCCCACGTCGCTCTCAATGAACTCACTATCACAGGTGACTCATTCATATTACTAACATACTAACATAGAGAAGTGAGAAACAAAAAAACTAAATGACGACATGAACCTCCTCCAATAAGGATTCATGTATTATTTTTGTGAGGTTGTTATAATCGCAAGTGTAATGAAATAGAATACTACTGTCATTACTGTGGGCTGAACAGGCTCCACTAGTTGGAGGATATTCAGTATCAGTCGCAGCCTTATCTTGGTGGTACTGTGTGGTGCCCGACAGTAGTATTCCACTTTCTCACACATTCAGTAACTGAAAAAAAAAATATGCCACACAGTATACTTAATTTTACAGCAAGGATAGAAAACCCCTTTAACTCAATCTCCCCCCCCCCCCTCCAAAAAAAGTGAAAAGGATCAAATCGCCTTATTATTATTATTATTATTATTATTATTATTATTATTATTATTATTATTATTATTATTATTGCTATTATTATTACTACTATTATTATAATTATTATTATTACCATTATTATTGTTTTATTTATTATTATTATTGTTGTGACATAAGAACAAGGAGCAATGAGTATTAATTGGATAAGTTCATGTTGAGGAAGGAAGTAGGCAAGAACTGATTCATGCTCAGGCTGGTGGATGAGTTTTTTTTTTTTTCATCTCCGCTTATAGCGCCGGTAGTCTTTCTTCAGGGGCCTGGTGGTTGGTCTAAGCCCATCATGGCGCAGGCAATTTTTATAGTGGCGCCAGTGGATCAAACTAAGCAGGGATGTAGCTGAGGCAAAGACAGTTGAAAACATTTACCCATCGGCTGCAATTGGCACGAATTTGGCTTTCACTGGTAGCCTGGTAACATAATATACTTCCTCTGTGGTGGATAGTGGAGTGTTTCCCATGTGGTATTGATATGCTGGATATCCCCACCCAAGGTGCAGGACTTTACATTTTTTTTCATTGAATTGTAGCAGCCACTTTTTGTTCCATTCCTGTAGCTTGGTGATGTCTTCTTGTACGAAATCCGCTGTCCAGGGGTTAAGAAGATAATGGGAAGGGAATTTCATGAATGACCTGTCTTCAAGAGCTGCCTAGTGTCGGCTGTCTGGCCCTCTTGTAATCTCCTTATATCCCTGTGTAATGATAATGATAAAACATAATGATAATAGAAATGCTGCTGTTGCTATACCAGGTTTACTTAAGCTAGATTCCTGGCACCTAGGCAGGTTGGTAAGGTTGCAGCTGATTGACTGCACCGCTCTCTCGCAGACACTCATGTCAGACCACATCTTGCATGCTCGAGTGAGACATGTTTCTTTATTATATGCCATAGCTCACCTCATACACGAGATAGCCAATTTTGGTTGACACAGTCAGTTTCTGCAGTGACTGTAGAATCAAGATTTATTTAAAAATTTGATTCTACAGTCACTGCTGAGTC